>NC_081345.1:54861519-54982333 GCF_029784015.1 Lycium ferocissimum | reverse complement strand
GTGCAGCACTTACTGCCCAGAGAAATGCTCGACTTATCCTTCTCTTGGCCCGCCTTGCTATCCCGGTCCACCACCATTGCAATTCCTGATTTATAACTGCAATTTGCAGCCATATATATATATATATATATATATATATATATATATATATATATAAATTTGCATTGGAAGAACAGATGATCTATGCTTTCACTTGGACTTGTTGCTGTCGCAGATTTCCCTTATTGATGGGCCAATCAACTCCAAATGTTTTAAAACATTCATAAAAATAAAAAAATAAAAAAAATAAAAAATACAAAGAAAGGAAACAACTTGAACTAATTTTTCAGATACACTTACAAATAAGGACACATAAATTTCAATCATGAAAAGGCTTGAGTTTCGTTTACCCGTAAGAATTTCCAACAACAATACTCCAAAGTTGAATACCAACAATCATGCATGAGGGAAATGGAAAAGTTACATAGGTGCGTGCTGAAGTTACCGATTTTGTACCAATTTGTTCTCCAACTATATAGGGGAAGCAGTTTTTCTCTTAATTTTTTTTTTTCTTTTAACTAATGTTTCGTTCAAAATTTAAAACAGGAAGTACCTTTTTTAAAATTCATAACAAATGGCTAAGTATTATTGCTATAATTTTGGGGCAAAACGTGGAAGTTGCTAGGCTATATATTTGGTGTATTATTTTGCAATTTTTTTTTTTTTTTTTATAGATTTAAATTTTCCATACGTATTGACTACTCCATTGTGCAGCACCAGAAACACTTAAACTACTTCAGCGATACAGTACATGTATAGATGATTCAGTTATTTAAAAAAAAAAAAAAAAATTGTACACATTTAGTTTAGTTTAATTTTAATTTAGCATTATACATAAACAGACCCTCAAACTCTGGCCTTGATAACAAGTATAGTATCTTTCTCGCCAATATTGTCGCGATAGCGTCTCAACTCAGATAAAGTTGTACACATAAACACGAATCTTTGACACCAGAATTAGCATGGCACTCGAAAATGTTGAACACATAAACACGAACGGCGATGGGAACTAGCGACCTCCAAAATGTAGTCTTACTGCATTTCAAGATCTTTTGCTCAACTTTATTTACTTGTTCAACTTTATACAAGAGATCTAAAATTTGCGATAAGATCTAAAGTTAATAAGCTTTAAGCCACTGCAAAGTTTAAGGGCCTGTTTATGTATTATGCCTTTTAATTTTAAGTTTGATTTGTCTTGAGATAACCCCTCTCTCAACGTGAGGGGTCACATGTCCCCCTTTTGTGGAAGTGTAAAATCGTGCGGTATGCATTAATATATATAACTTCTCTTTTATAAAGGAAAAACTACCTCCTTTTTATATATATTCTTTTTTGTTAACTTAATTTTTTTCCAGATTTAAATTCAAAATTTTAAATTTAGAGTTACACTTTTAAATGTTTTATTAATTTCGAAGTATTCACATGTCTTCTGTATATAACTGTTTTAAAAAAATATTAATTCGGATAAGATTTTTTAGAATATTCCAAACCGTTAGTTTAATTTTTACAAAAAAAAAAATAATAATATCAAGACCACTACTTAAAAACCAACTGTTCAATTTTTTTTTCCCATTTTAATCAAGACTACTTCCTTTAAAAATATAAATATTTAATTATCTATATATATTATTAAAAAGAGGATAGTTTTAGGACAAAAAGTAGTTAATAAGTTATTAGTTATTGTTTGAATTTAAAAATAATTAAATATCTAATTTTTTTTAAGTTGTGGTTGTAGTGTTACCCAATTCTTTACAATAAGGAAATAAATTGAAAACCACGTTTCTGCCGGATCAAGTGGTTACAACTTCCAAGTTTAAGTTTTAAAAATTTGTAATTCATTTTCCTTTAAATTCTACTTAGAAAAATGAAAAATGAAGGGGAAATTGCTATTCCTAAAAAATTGCAAAAAATGCTATCCATGTTATACTATTCCTAAAAAATTGCACAGATTAAAAAAATTCCTAACTAAACTACCCTATTACCTCACGAACTCCACTTCATGCACCAAAACCCCCAAGTCCCTTTACGTGCACCACACCACAATAAAAGGCATCGGCACCTTCAAATACACAAGCACATACGCACGCTTAAATTTTTTATCCTCTTTACTTTCTCTACAAATGCAGGTGAACACATAATTAATTGGTATGTGTTTACAAAGCTTTATTTGGATCATTTGGTGACAAGGAAACAACCATTGAATGTAGCACGCCTTTTTTTTTTCTTTTTCCCTTTCTGCTTAACAATATGCTTTGTTTGTTAAAAAGGAGTAATATTTTTCTGTATTAATTTTCGGTATAGTTTCTTCATTTCCATGTTATTGGTCTTTTTTATAGACATGATAAAGCAGAATTTAAAAAATTATTAGAGCCTTAGATGTTATTGCTTAGTTTGTAAAAACAAAATTCAAAAATACTTGATAGGAACTGACTGATAAATCCGTGGTTCTTGCATTCTAGATCGTTTGATGAATTTTTTCCTCATTTGAAGAATACTTTGATTTTCACCTGGATAATTTTTTTCTTCGATGCATGCAGGTGAATGCATTATTGGTATCCATTGACAAAGCTTGATTCGAATCTTTTGGTTACAAGGAAATAAATGCACTGGATGTGAGCACACTCCCCCCCCCCCCTACAATGTGAGTTTATATCATAACTTTTTACATTATTTCAATATGTAAAAAGCCCTTAACATTTTATTTTTAGTTAATAAATAATTTTTCATGGCTACAGCCGAAAAATTAAATGAAAATTGTCTAAAGTATCGATAAAAACAAAATAATAAAATAAGTCCTCGATTTATACTGTGGAGTTTGGATGAATTTAAATTCACAATAAAGACAATATGACGTTATTGGATTACACATAAAATACTAAAACGAAAATTAGTAATTGAAATATCATAGAGAATAGATACAGTGTATTAAATTATACTCGAAAATATTATGTAAGAGGTCGTCCATTGAAATCAAATATGTAAGCATTCGTAAGTTAGAACAATATCGAATAAGGATATTTTTTATTTTTTTTTGCATAACACTCAAATCTCTTAATTAAATACAGGGAAAACTACATATATATATACATGTTAAGGAGAAATATTTACGCAACGTGACGATAGTTTTCCTTATTTTCAAAACATAACAATATATTACGAAACATGATGAATTTTCATACATTTTTCGTTTTTTTAATTTTTTTCCAGAAAATATATATATTTTTTAAAAAAATTATTTAAAAAAATTAATTTTTTTTAAAAAATAATTTTTATGTTTTTTTTTAAAAAAAAAATTTATATTTTTTTAATTTTTTTTTTTTTGGGCTCAAAGGCTTAAAAAATTACCTCAAATTTTTGTGTATGAAAAATGTATGAAATGTGTATGTATGAGCGAAATTTTCAATATAATTTTCATACACAAAATTGTGAGCGAAAACTTTAAGCCTTGAATATTGTATGAAAGTTATTACAATGTTGTTGTAGTTGTATTAATTTTCCAAAAACCTAATATGAACATTATATACGAAAAATGTGAATGAAATTCTAAGTCTTGAGCGAGATATACACATTTCATACCATTTTCATACATAAAATTTTGAGTGTAATGTTTAAGCCTTGATCGAGATATACACACTTTATACATTCTTCATACATAAAATTTTAGCGAACTTTTTAAGCCTTGAGTAAGATATACACATTTCATACACAAAAATTTGAGCGATTATTTTAAGTCTTGAATGTTGAATCAAAGTTGTTTACAATGTTGTTGTAGTTGTATTAATTTTACAAAAATCTAACATGAACTTTATATACAAAAATGTGAGCGAAATTTTAAGACTTGAGTAAGATACAAATTTCATACTATTTTCATATACACAATTCTGAGCGGATTTTTAAAGCCTTGAATGAGATATACACGTTTCATATATTTTTCATACCGTTTTCATACACTGAATTTTGAGCGAACTTTTTAAGCCTTGAGCGATATATACACATTTCATACAACTTTCATACATAAAATTTTAAGCGAAAAAAATTTAAAAAAATAAAAAAATATTTTAATTTTTTTTTTTTTTTAAAAGCATATTTTGTATGGAGTTTGTAATATTATGTTTTGTAAATATAAAACTATCATCACGTTTTGTAAATATTTCTCCTTAAAATGTATATATACGTAGTTGTCCCTTAAATACAGAGTAAACAACTCAGTATCCTTTCACTTTTAGCAAACTACAAATGCATTAAACTTGCCAGGCAAAGGAGTTATCCATAGACAAAACAAGTAAATTTGTGGTGGTGTTTGCTTGCCGTGTCATTGACAGGTCTCATTATTTCATAAATAAAATATATTATAAAAAATATAATACTTAGTTGAATCATCTTTGTTATTTTGGATTTGTGAAGGAGAAGATTAGCGAAGGGAAGAGAGTAATCTAGCATGATATTTTAATATTTCGTTACACTTACTATATATTTTCGTGTTAAAATTGTTGGTTAGTGTAAATACCTACTTGATTTGCTTATAATCACGATGTATTAATTTTCTTTATGTGAGAAAAGTTAGGTAAAAAAAAAAAAAAAAATTATACATGACATTTTCAGATTACGGAATTTTATAAATTTTATTCTGAAATCTCATTTTATGCTCCTGATGTATCTTCGATCAAATTATAAAATGACAATTTGATTCATCTCCTTAAATTTTATAGAGATATTTCTATAAGGTGCATTACATTAATAAATAAGATGAATATTGAAAATTCGTTTAAAAAAAAAATCCAACAAGACATGTCAGAAAATGAGGATCGATAGGTATGGAGTAAAGATGAAGTTAGCGATTTTATCATAGAAAAAGATATTTTGAGATTTAAAAAGAATGTTAAAATAAAATTGTGAAAAGCTTTGTCAACCAAAATGATTATATAAGCTAACATGTTTCACTGGCTAATCCCTTTTCTTTTTATCCTAACTTGGGTGGAAAAGTAGGAATTAGCGATGGCAATGAAGAAATATGATAACAAATTTCTTACAAGTCAACAAATCACTGGTAACCTCACTATCGTAGTTTAACCTTCAAAGAAACATAATATAGATTTCTTCTGTTGCTTTTAATGGTTAACATTTTATATTTCCTCTTATATGCAGTCACGCATAAATGGTAAATTTGTTATCTCTCCCTCTCTTTGCAAATAAATGTCCTCTGTCAATATTAAAAATTATTTATTTATGTCCTCTGTCAATATTAAAAATTAATTATTTATAAACATATCAATGATATATGATAAGGTGTTAGTTTTATTATATTAAAATGTCTGAAGTAATTGCAATCGTGATATTGGGGAAAAGCGGTATACCAAACGCGTATTTATCACAAATGATAATATACTACTTTAAAAAGTTAAATCTGACAATATTTTCAAAAAATATTTGTTTGTACGAAGTCTTCCTCTTTACAAGATCGAGCTCCAAGTCTGAATAATAATCATCATCTCATTGACTTGCCCAGATGATTCTATATAAGCAGTATTTTCCATTTTATTAGAAAAACATATAGAGATGCTGGAGACTGAAATAATTTGTCAATTGTGAGCAATAAATATTGCAATTTTAAGCTTTGTCATCAGTTAATGGTGACATGGAATGTTTTAATTTTTGATTTTATTTAATATTTAAATAAGTGGTATAGTCACAATTATTATATGAATGTAATTTATTTCATGTTACATGTATTTTATAGCTATCGATCATGTTTAGTTTTTCATTGAGTACTTAATTTTCATCGTAATTTCAAGCTATTGTGTGATCTTTTGGTTGATTGTATGTGTTTTATTGTTGTTTAAAGATGGTGATAATTTGTCTCTTAATCTAATTTTGAGAGAAATATGGATGGATTTCCCTAGAAAAGAAGATTGAGGACTTGCTAATTTAGCCTCATATATAAGCCAATCTTGTGAGAAATCAAAATTGCTTATTTTTTCTAAGAAAGCGTTTACTTTTAGAAAAAGAGGTGTTTGGCTAGATTTTAGGATTTTTTTTTTTTTATATATAATGAAAATATATTTCAGAAGCTAAATAATTGTGAACAAATATATAGCATCTTAGAACTTATGAACTACAGTGCAATTTTCCTCCTTAGCTCACTATTTTAGCCTATCATTTGTTTCAAGTATATTTTGAATTAACTTAGATAATATAATTAATAAATTTAAAGAATATTATTATAAAATTAATGCAAAATTTTAAATAATATTTTTTTGAGTAATATAATAAAAGGTTAAAAATATTAAAAATTATTTCAAGAGTAAGAAAATCTATGTTAATACATTATATTAAAATGAGAAGGGAACAAAAGAAAATTTAATACGAAGTCACATGTCAATGAAATGATGTTAAGTAATTGATAACAATGACAAAAGACAAAAATTGAGAAAGGAGAAATTTTCTAATATTAATTTTTATAATGTCAATATTTTTGGATAAGATTATTTGAATATGAGATGAAAAAACCATTTGAAAATTATATTATGGATAAAATCACGTAATTGAAACCGTAACAGATAAAGTGAAGATATAAAAAATATTGAACAACAAAAGAATTTCAAGCCTTGCAATTTAATGATACCAAGTAATAAGTATAATACCTAAAACAATAAATAAGCAATACAAATGTCAAAAATTTTAATGTGGAAATATAGAGAAATAAGACTTAAGTATATATAAAAAATTGAGTATAAACTTAAATAGCTAATATTCACCGCGCATCGTGTGGGTACGTATACTAGTATTATTAAAAGCAAGAAAGTCTAGCCTAGGATTAAGCGAAGTGGCATAAGTAAATTTTGACAAGTGTACAATTTAAGCCAATTAACTAAAACTTAAAACCGAAACAGTTTTTAAACCCTTCAAAGAAAACAGAAATAGTTTAATTGTGATGTGGCAAAAAATAATAGACACCACGTATTTAACTAACAGGTTGTGTGTCTGAATTTAAAACAACTTCAAAAAAATTGGACTCTTAATTAAACTGAAACAATACCCACGTTCTAAAGTAATCGCGTTCTATGTACTTGACTAGAGGTGTCAATATGGTTCGCTGTTTAACCCGTAAAAGGGCCAAAGAATTAAATGAAATTTGGGGCAGACGGCCGACCCTTTTAATTAAAGGGCTCGCAAAATAGAAGCTTAACCCAACCCTAAGCGGGCCGCTGGCTGGGACGGGCCAGCTCTTTAAATTTTTTCGTCTTTCGAAATAACATTTTCTAAGTGATTTTTGGTACAATTTGAACATGAAACTTTTGCAATATGAAATAAAATCTTCTACCACACCATTCTTGCACAAATTCATATCATAGAAGAAAAAATTTAAGAGAACAAATATAAATTATTATTTTTGATCCCTAATGCAGATCACGTTCAAAAGAAATTACACATAATATAAATTCTAAAACCTAAAAGTATTACTTTAGTTTCTAATTTACTACTTAGTAGTAAGTACATTCTTTTTTTCTCATTACTTAAATTTACTTATATTTTTTAAAAAATTAATTAATTTATTATTCTTTTCTGGCCTCAAGGGCTGGCCTCAACCCAACCCTTGAGGTCGGCAAGCCAAGAAAGAGGGGCTTTTGAGCCTCACTTCTATATGGGCCAAAGAAATCCTAGCTCAACCCTACTTAAATAAAAGATTGGGTTGGGCCGGCCTTGCGGGCCAAGCCCATATTGACAGCTCTATACTTGACCATCGTTTTCGGGCAACATAAAAGGAAATATTATCGGTCAGGCAATTTTAAAAATATTGGAATGTGATAAATCTTTTAAATCTCTTAGAGATAAAATCAATAAAAACTATTCCATATACTCACGATGGAGTCCCATGTCGTCTTTCCTTCTTTATAGGTCAGTTTTATTTAAACTCAAATTGTTGCATACGTCTATCCTTTTTCTTTTCTTTTTTTTTAATTTTTTTTTTAATGAAACTCACCATTATGGGCTATGGCGTGAGATGGAGAATGAGAACTGACAATTGGTATGGTAATTGAGAACGACAACCGCAACCTCTTTAGATTTTTATGTCCCTAAAAGTAATTTTGTATCTGCTGAACATATAGTTTGCAATTTGTTAGGACTGTATACGAATTCACATCTTGATTCTTGATTATGTCTAACATTATTAGTAAGATGTGCCAAGTAGTTACTTAGCATTTTACAGTTTTGACTTTTGATGGATAATGGATCACAAATTTGAATGTGGGCAAAATTATATTAAACTTATCGATTACCACACCTAATGCAATTTTTAAACTAATCAATTAAAAAAAGAATAGTTTAATAGGTATATTTCAATTTGATGGATTTTATTCTATGGAATATTTGGTTTGATAGGTAATATGTGTTTAATCTTCTTGCTGACAAGTAAATATAATTTATTTCTTGGCCTTTGAAAAGTTGATATAAAGTGATCTGTGTTATAAACAATTTGTCAAGTTGTATTTTGGATGTATTATTAATGATTATATAACTAGTGCATATTGTACCATTTGACTTAAAGTGATAAATACAACCTGCACTTGCAAGTTGTATCTTAGTTGTACCCGCATTGTGTCAAAGTTGTAGAGCAACTTGTACAAGTTGAATATGTTGTAGGTTTGAAGGCAAAACTCTGCTATAAATAGGGAGCTTTGTCTTCTCATTTGTAACACCAAGAAAAGTGATAATACAATATCTCCCTCCTCTCTGCAAAGTTATTTTAGTTTGCTTCTTTTATTTATTTGCAATTATATAATTTCATAACACGTTATCAGCACGAGCCTCTACCACTAAGTTGAATTCCAGTAATTCAAAATTGATGAGTTGTTTGGGGTATGCTATTGGTCGGTACTCCCTCTCCACAAAAACCTTTGTCGAGAGAAGGTTCAAACTTCAGATATATAATTTATTTGCTCACCTTAAAGGTAAGTATTTTTCTATCGCCTAAATTTATTGTTATATATCTCAAATCAAGTCTAGTAGGGGTTATTGCTTATATTACTTCAAGTCAAGCAATTCAATATTTTCCATAATCCTGTAGAGTTAGCAAGAAATATATGGCCACCAATAGTGGCAATATTTTCTAATTATGTCCGGTTATGGTTAAACTATATTTACGCCTATAACCACCAAAAGTGGTAATATTTTCATGCGCTTATTGTGATTACAATGGAAGATATATTAGAGAAAAATTATCTATATTATGTGATGCCTCGATTTACTCGTGAAATAACAAATTCCTAAAGAGGTCCTAAGCTATCATAATTTGATATACTTAAAGCGCGACAAGATATGTTTCATTCCTGAAGAATGAGAACCTTTGATAAATGTTACAAATGCGGATCCGTTCCCGGAAGTGAATGTGACAGTAAGTAGTAAAGCTTATAAATATGGGCCTGCGTTTGGTTGTGAAGTTATCGCAACTCATCTCCAGAAGAAGTAGAATAATTGAGGGAAAAAATTCTAAATATTTTATGCTTTACTCCCACTGTAATAAACTTAAAAATCTACTCCTGAAGTAGCAAACTCATAAATCTGCTCCCGAAGTAGCAAGCTTTGAACTCTACTCCCGAAGTAGTAGAACTTTGAACTCTACTTCGAAAGTGGTAAAACTTTGAACTCTACTCCTGAAGTAGTAAACTTTGAGCTCTGCTCCCGGAGTAGTAAGACTTTGAATTCTACTCTTGAAATAGTAAAACTCTGAAATATACTCCCTAAACAGTAGAACTCTAAAATTTACTCCTGAAGTAGTAAATATTCTAAAATCTGTAGTAAGACTCTGAAATCTACTCCGAAGTAATAGAATTTTGAAATTTACTCCTGAAGTAGTAAGACCTTGAAATTTACTCTCGAAGTAGTATACCTTTAAACTTTACTCCTAAAGCAGAAAGAATTTGTAACGACCCAAGTCTTTTCGGCACTTTCTCCCTTTTTTCGAGTTTGGTTAGCTCACTTTTGACCTGAGGTGACCGTTAAAATGCTTCCCAAGGTGTCTAGACTTGATTCGGGCGATTTTTTGTGAAATTTGGGCTTTAAGCGAAAAAGAGTTGACTCAAAGTTGACTTTTGGGTAAACAACTCGATTTCGAGAGGTCCGGATGGTCGTTTAGAACTTGTGTGTATATCTGGTTAGGTTCTCAATGCACTCGGATGCATTTTGGGACTTGGGTTGGGAAGTTGGAATTGAGGTATCGAGGGTTGACTCGGTCAATGATGTTACGCCTCTCATTTTCGTCATAAGAAAGTCTATGACTTCCTAGTTGTGTTTACCCTTAGCACCGAGATTCGTGCCAGAGTTTACGAGATATTAAGTGCCTTGCCTCGAGTATACCGAAGTACAAGTATATGTTCCTTACAATACGATAGGATTAGAAGTTAAACGAAACGAATCGACCTGAATCGGAGCAACTCGGGGAACCAGGAACCAGTCCACTTTGACGGTGCAAAGGGACAGCCCGTCGACATGTTGATGGGGCGTCCTTTCATGCCGTCAACATGCCGAGGCCCCTGAATCTCAGGTGGTAGAAGGATGGCGCAAGTCGACGGCCGTCGACGTGTTGACGAGCCGTCGACCCTGCTCGTCGACCCTGAGGCGGTGGAGCTTTATTCCACTATATATATATATATATATATATATATATATATATATATATATATATATATATATATCCCCATACGTTTTCCTCCTCATTTTACATTTCCCCAACAACCTATAAACCCTAAAATATTCCTCCCAACCTTTCCCAACATATTAGAGAGGTTTTAGCAAGATCCGAGCCTTATGAACCCAGACTAGTGAAGAGAAAGTTGTTCGTAGGGTTTTATTGAAGTTATTGAGCTTAGGAGTTGGATTTGGAGTTCGATTCCCGGAGTTCCAATTCCTTTAAGGTATGTATATGATTTTTAGCTTTGTTATTGAGTTGATTGCCAAGAGTTTTAGTGATTTAAAGTGAAGTAAATATAGTTATGAAAGCGGTAAGTTGATTGAGGTTAAAGATGAGATTAGGGGATGTTTTGGGATAGATTTGATTAAATTTTGATATGTAAATATTGGTATTGTTGTTGATGTTTGGATTGAATTGGAAATTGAGGGATTGTTAAGTTTACAGAGGAGATGTTGTCCGAATTTCGTTAAGTTATAAACTAGTTTAAAGGATGGAATATAAGCGTTCTAGTCTAATAGTTGGCATACTTGGTCTTGTGTGTAGATTCGTCAAGCTCGGGACATAAGCATAGTTAGCTTGAGAAACGGACAAGGTGTGTTAAGGCTATCCCTTTTGTTCTTTTGGCATGATCCTTATGATACGTACGAAAGAAGTAAACGAGCGAGTTCCAAAGACTCTATTCCTAGATAGTATAGGATTCATTGTGTCCTTGATTTCATATGTTTCTTATCTACAGCTTCCAGAGATTTATTATATTGACATACTAGCTTCTTATGTTACTAGGAGACCTTATATTACCCTAAGGTGTTCAGAGTATCCTTTTACGAGTCTTTCATGCATTTATATATATATATATATATATATATATATATATATATATATATGTACAACTATTTTCTTACACCGCGTCGCGCTATAGTCGGCTGGGCAGGCACGTAGATGTGCACACCACTGCAGTGGGCAGATATTGAGATTACCCCGGACGCGGGACGACCTGATATATGGATTGGGCTGTACGTTCCACAGCACTAGCAGTTATACTATGATATATGTATATGATTTTGAAAAGAAGCACGCATACCATACGCCGCAGAGGCACTTTCAGTTATACAGAGTACACAGACACTCTCAAATATTTGGATTAGCTCTCTTGTTTCAGATATCTTTCATGATTCTCATGTATATGTTGTTCTTATGCCTTACATACTCGGTACATTATTCGTACTAACTCTCCTATTGCTCGGGGGGCTGCGTTCATGCCCGCAGGTTCAGGTAGACAGACAGGCGGTCCAGCTCAGTAGGACTTCCACCCAGCGGTAGTCAGTGCGCTCCACTTGGTTCGGAGCTGCAGTATATTTTTGGTATGCTATTTTTGATATGTATATATGGGTATGACGGGGCCCTGTCCCATCCTTTCTACAGCTTTGTACTCCATTAGAGGTCTATAGACAGTTGTATATAGTTGGATGTTATGTAGCCTTGTCGGATCTTATTTTGTTGTACAACATATGTGGCGGCCTAGTCGGCTTGGACTGTTATTTTCAGTATATATGTATACAGGTGGTTGTGAGTTCTTGATGCAGAGTTCATGATGTTGTTCTTACAGAGTCAGTATAGTTCAGTTATAGGTCATTTATGGGCCACTCTGTTGTTCAGTGAGATCCAGGTACGAGTATAAGGGTGTCTGGTCAGTAGAGGTCAGGCACTCGTCACGACTCATCGATTTGCGTCGTGACAAACGAGACCTCCGTTGAAAATTCCGAGGCCATGAGTGCGTTCGTAGCATGTTTTTACATGGGTACGTATGTGGTTTGTGGGCAGATGACCTCGGGAGTGGTTCGGGATTTCGGTTCAGACTTAGAAAAATAGTTGGGATTCTGGTACCTGGTGTCCGCCTAAGCGGCACCAGTGCCATCCCAGCAGCACCGCCGTAGTAGTGGGACGACCACTGGGGCGACCAAGTTTATTTTGGCTAAGACCATCCCGACGGTCTGAGATGACGCCGGGGCGGTGGCGCCGTGACGGTATCGGGCATGTTATTTCGTTAAGTGTGCATTAAAAAGCCCTTAGTCTATCATTTATCACCATTACAAAAATTGAACTCTTGGAAACTGTTCTAGAAGATTCTTGGGGAAAACTGTTGGTGGTACGTCTCGCTAATCTCCTTACTAATTCCTTATTCCTAATCATCATAGAATCCCTCTTTCCTTAGTAATGGAAGATAAACGTGGATTTAATGAATATTCTACCTAGTCTTTGAAATAATGAACTGATTGGGTTATACTAGATTATGATGTATCTAAGGTTATTAATCATATATTTTCCATTATTAGTGTTGAATCCTTGAATTTAAGAGTTAAGATTTATACCCAAAATTGGGGGTTTTACTTGAATTTCGAAATTGGGTGAATCTTTGAGTTAATTTAGCAATTAGTTGATGGGCTTTGATCACCTGGTGTTTAACTTGATATTTTACCCCTGAGTTTCTCATTTTGTCCTTGTGGGGCCCGTTTCCCCAAATTCTAGGTTGGTTTTGACCTAAATTGAATGATAGTAATGTATGTATCAATCTTCATGATTTCTAATCTAGATTTCGAATATGACTAGACTTCTTTGATCTTGAGGCTCAGCGGAAGGGCAAGGCTAAAGAGTGATTGTTGGTGTATTGTTGTTCGGCCATCTAGGTAGGTTATGGCTTACCCTTGGTCAGACTTCATGTAGCGAAACATATATTTAGATGATATTGTCGGAGAAAGCATGTAAACCTTCGGGGATGAAGTTAGGTTGGATATTGTCTTAGGTTGGGCCCTGTTGTGTGATTGGGGCTAGCTACCCCATTGTGTTGTGACTTGATTGTTCTATTGTATTGGCTTGATGCCACGTGTTGTAAGTAGATATTGGGATCTGTTGTTCCATCTTGATTGTGTTATTATAGGATCCTACGGGTTGATGTTGATACGAGGATAGAGCTCTATATGACTTGTGTAGTCCTTCATGATATTATTGGCGTACCCCTGTTGGTATTTGTGACACTGATATATTGTTGGCATACCTATGTTAGTACTTGTGACATTGATATGTTGTTGGCGTACCCATGTTGGGACTTGTGATATTGATCTGATTATTGAAGTTGACACATGCATTGCACGCATTCTCATGATATGTTGTTGATACATTGTTGGTACTTGATGAAACACTTTGATAAGCTGGGCTCGATTTTTAAATTAGAGTGATGTGAGAGTCTGATATTCGATGTTAGTCCCGAAATAGTGGATTGAGTGAGTGCATGGACTCCACGGGTTCCCCAGGGTGGTGCCGATGAGAACCCTCCGTGGGCAAAGATCCGGAGTCTCGTCTGTCTGTTGGGTAAAGATCCGGGAGGAGTGGCATTTAGACTTCGCGAGTCACCTTGGGTTGTGCTACCGAGACGTGGAGGTATTCTGTCCGGAGTACATGTGTACACAGCATTGCATGGCATTGCATTTGCATTCATACATTATTGCATTGCATTGCATCATGGCTTATATTGAGATGATTTGGTGTTTTACTTGTGATGTTGGTTTCGGATTGGACATATTGAGACTTGGCACATTTGGGTTTAGATGCTCTACTTAGGCGATGACGTGTACTTGGTTCCGATTATGTTTGACTTATACTTGTTGATTTATATGCCTATCTTTCTTTATTGTCTGGATTATGTTAGCTATACTTAGTCGGCCTATGATACCTACCAGTACTGTGGTTTTGTACTGACCTGCACTTGCTGCATTCTTTTATGAGTGCAGAGTTCCAGGTTGGGTCTTCTTCCGTCTCCCGTGGCTGATAGTCGCTATCAGGACTGCTTCGAGTTTACAGGGTGAGCACGAGACGTTCGCTGCTTTGAAGACTCCTCTTATTATGTCTTACTTTTTCTATTCTGAGACATAGACAAATTTGATGTATTATTATATTCTAGACTTGTATATTTTCACTTTGATGCTCTTATATGGCTTCGACCAGACCCTGGGGGTATTTCCTTATTTCCGCACTATTTCTATTATATATTATTGTAAGACTTACGTGATTATTCTCTTCCGCTTGATTGATTAATTATTTATGTTTTTATTTCCATTGGGTTGAGGGTTCGCTTACCGAGGTGAGAAAGGTAAGTGCCCGCACGACTTAGCCAAATTGGGTCGTGAAAAAATTGGTAAAATATTTGAGAAATATTCTGAAGTAATATCTCCTTGTGCTTGAGCAAAATAATGAACTATAGATAAATGTCGTATACCAAGCACACTCAAATAATATGGTTTCACTCCCCGAAGTAAATGAAGATATACCACAACCTACCTCCTGGAGAGATAAAATAACAAAGGAAATACATGTGGTACAAAAGACATTGCAAAACGTACCTGTCGTACGTAGAACATCTCAAATGATTTTATTAAGTATCATTTTAAGGAAAAAGGAAGCAAGGTAGAATGTATCTACTATAACCATATTGATACATTATGGTTTGTTGTTGTTGAGTTCCTCAAAGGAAATAACAATTAATGTATTTTTTTTTCCTGAATGATATGATTACTATGTGATTGCTGATTTGATGCAAAATATTTTTAGATGTTAATGGCTAATCTCCTTGAAGGAGATATTTGAAATATTAAAGTTTGTTTACTTTTCGTAATTTATAAGTTAAATTTGTCTTTAAATTTTCATTTGATTTCTTTCATCACACGAGTACTGTCTAATCAAATTTTCTTTCATGATACCAGCAGCATCTAAGCCATATTTGGTATTACAAAACTAATTTTGAAGGGTTCTAGTAGAGCTAGTTGTTTGTTTACAAGAATCAAGACACTAGTAGTGTACAAATAATATATGATTATGGTAAGTAAATTAAAGTCTCTTGAAGAGGTTATATATGATAGCGCCATTCATCTTAGATCGTAATTAGTACTATCAAAACATAAATTAACGTAAACATGAAGTTTACTTGCAATACAAATGGTTATCATATTGAGACTACAAATGATTAGAAGATCTTCAAGTTACTCCGGATAAGAAATACGTATGTGAAACGTTACCCGAGCATGTTAAGATCTTATATACGGCAAAACCAAAAGTTTATTGATATAAAATCTCATGCAATAGTAAATCAGAAGTTTACTAAACTAAATAGCACACGTCATAGTAAACTTGGAGTACAGATAATTTTATCAGTTGACATAACATGGCTGTACTGATTTGAATTTGATGTGCTAATTGAGTATTCAGTGAATATATTGAAGAACTAGAAGATTCTTTAAGATTTCTTTTGTGTTGCTTGTTCTCATGATAAGTTGATTACACCAGCTAATGTTGGGACTGAATCCCCTAAATTCTGAAAAATATAAAAGGTGAATATGAGCCTGTTCACCTGCAATGTGATGTATTAAATAGATTCATCTATGAAACGGTCACATGTGCGTTTATCGTCGACCGGCAGTTTGACATTACAAAGTTGCTTGCTCAAAATAATTGAGTTAAGAGCACAATTTTCAGATTATGTAATCAAGACAATTCATCTTGATAATGCTGGTTTATATCAAAGCTGGTTTGGTATTGAATGCCTCTAATAAATGGCTAAATCATTGCTTATGAGAACAAAATTTCAAGTGTTGATTTTAGAAATGATATATTGCATACAACAACACTTACATACATCAGATCAAAAAATTACGATTAATTACCCCCTCTCAATTGGTTCAGGGTCAGGAACCGTGATTGTCCATCTAATAAGTTTTGATGTTCGGTAGGTGATTAATGGATCTACCACGATCCACACAGATGGATTCTTCAAATAACGTGGGGATATGTATATTAGTTTTTCTAACATGAGGGACAGATATATATGCGGCTAAGAAACATGTTGTAAATTATAATCAGTATGATCCTCATTCAAAAGATAATTCAAGTTAAATGTCGGAAGCATTTGGTGACCGAAAGTTAATCTCATATTTCTGCTGCAAATGCTCCTATTGAATGTCCCTGAAGGAAAAGTCTACAACATGCATGAAGCATGGTAGATGAATCGGTTCCACATACAATGACTTTGAAAAGGGTGAGGAGCAAATGATTTAAAGGATCATAATAAGGAGGCAATGTGCTCTTGAAGAGCCTATGACATAACACTTCATGAAACCTTATGGGAGGTTATGAAGTGATGAGATTTCGATAAGTTATGTCGAAGCTATGAATGATACAAATGATATCTCGTCAACGATATATTTGATACAATATAGTGCGCAATATTGCAGAAGATTGTGAGGATCGAAACTCTACGTCTGTAAAGCATACTGACGTCGAAATGATTTTCAAGTGACATGATGCATCCTGATAAGCATAAAGTTTATTGGACCTGCAGTCCAGGCATCAGACGATGTCACATCATTTAAATACTAAATCACAGCCTATGTGGCTGACTTGACAAAATTTATATGAAAATTTAGGATTCAAAATGCCTGAAGCATATACAAGTTTTTGGAAAATTTGTTTATAATCCTTAATATGGATTAAATGAATCAAGGCTGATGTACTGAAATCGCCTTAATGAATATTCATTAACGAAGGGCACAAATATGACCACGTTCACCCTTGTCTATATATGAAAATCCAAATTTTTCATATTGTTGTGCAAGTTGATGATGACTTGAATATTATTGGAGCTCTTGAAGAGTTTCCAAAAGCAGTAGATTATCTGCTAAAAGAAGTTGAAATGAGAAATTAGATCGGTCCTGAAGTACCATATATTTGTGCAATTGATGCATTTAAATATCGTGCTATAAATATGGACATGATATAGTTTTTTTTCTCCTACATGGAGATATTGAAGTAAGATCAATTGCATCTTTGCAAATGAAAGCCCCAGCATGGATGTGTTTATCCTAACACATATTGTCAAGCTTTTGAAAATACGGGTTATTCATATGATCGACGTAAATGTTTGATCCAAACATGTTATTTATGCCCATGAGGGGTTACTGTCATACCATTTTCCACATGACAAGACAACAACAGTTTATAAAGCAAGTCAGGTATGGTCTTGATGTGGTTCCAACAATATTACATGACAACGATGGAACTCTATCGAGAGATGGTGGCATACGTGATCGACCAGTTTGTTCAAATGATGATTTGACAGATTTGATCATAAATGTACTACCAACTGATAACGTCCACAAGGAACTATTTATTAGGTCTCAAAAACGTAAAAATTATATAATTGTAAAACGGCCCCTGATGACATTAATTACGATCCGTATTATGAGATACGGACCGGATACAATTATACGATTGGAAGTTCTTCAAGTCTTCAGTGAAAATTCACGACCACATGATACGGCCCATATTTGATTATACGGTTCGTGAATCTTGGCCGTATTTCTTCATCTTCAAACTTGACTTTCTGCCTCAGAATAATTGCTAAATACGTTTTGAAATACGGCCCGTATCACAAGATACGGTCCGTAAAAGTTGTCCGTATTTCACTATCCTCTACTTCAACATTATGTTTCCGATGCTCCTTATTTACGACCAAGTTTACGGTCCGTATAATTTTATACGGCCCGTAAACTTCACAATCAATGCCAAATCATGCAAGTCTGGTGTTTTTATCCTTTAACTCCTCAATTACCTGCAAAACAATAAAAACACATCAAAATGACACATACTTACTTAAAAACAAGTAAAACTTCTCGCAAAAAGGTATCAAACGTGCCATAATTTCACGGCACATCATGTACGCTTTTTGGTAACGCACAAAGCGCACACTAAACTAGTATATTAACAAAAACCTTAGGCCAACTCAGGTTTTATTTTATTGGACGTAAAACTACAATAGTTTTGACTTTAATAATTAATGTACATGTGACTTTCCTGCTCTTATATAGCACTACTATTAGAAAATCATAATGAAGCTCTAATTGTTACAAGCAGTGTTTTAAAAGGCGTTTTTGGGGCGAGCCCTGGTGCGGGGCATACCAAAAATGCCCTGGGGCGATGGGTCGGGGCGAAAGTCTCCAAAAGCATACGCCCAGCAATTCGGGGCGTACGCCCAGGCGTTTGGGGCGAGTTTTTTTTGTTGGGGCGTATTAGGGCGTAAGCCCAGAAAACTTCTTCGAACTAAAACGAAATTTGTTAAATAAGTCCTTAATATAATGCCCAAATTCTCAAAAGTCAACATGTAATTACTCAAATGTTTTAAAAAGGAATTGAAACATTAAATTTAAAAGTCAAGACCTTTTTTTATTGCTAGAATGCCTAATATATATTCTTTTCCAATTATTTATCTTGTCTTCTACTATCTCAAAAAAGTAACGATCACTTGTACTTGTAAGTAGCGTATAATAGATTGTTCTAATTAGTTTTTTTGTGGGGTAGAGCATATATATATATTCTTTTTCAATTATTTATCTTGTACTATCTCAAAAAAGTAACGACGATATACTTGTAAGTAGCGTATAATAGATTGTTCTAATTAGTTTTTTTTGGGGGGTGGAGCATATATATATATATCACTTATTTATAATTTTCTTCAATTTTTTACGCTATTTCACCTATTTAAAAGTATTTATTATAATTATATCATTTTATAAAATACTAAAAATTAAAATCCCATGGGGCTTACGCCCCGTGCCTCGGGGCTTACGCCTCACTGAGGCAGACGTAAAACGCCCCGCCTTACGCCCTCGCCTTTTAAAACACTGGTTACAAGTACCATACACAATTTTGTCCAAAATTTAAATTATTCATCAAAAACTCGTACTCGCTAAGATTTTTTCGTAAAACTACAATACTTTTTACTTTACTGCGACATTAATGGTGAAAAGTAATAATGGTCTTAAGTTTACTTTATCAGTCTCAATTTATGTGATATTATTTCATTTTTAGCCAGTTTCGAAAAGAAAGACACCATTCTAAATTTAGTAACAATCAAACTTTAAATTTACCCTTTTACCTTTAATAAAATGATTTTTAATCACACAAATTTCTATAAATTTGTTTTAGAACACAAATTTTAAAAATCTTACTCAATCAAACACCCTCATAAAAAACCCCTCTCTATCTATATATATTACATTACATTACAAATATATATAAGCGAGGATGCAAAAGTTTTGTCTTCCTCACAAAACTTTTGATCCTTTGATAAAGCTACATGTGAAGGATTTGATGTTGTCTTTTCTCTTGTCTACTCATTTTTTGCATCCAATATTTTTTTATTATGTCTTTTCTATATGGGAATGAGATCCGCTCTAGTAGATATTTGTCCAGTAATGTTCAATAACACGGTTGATTTGTGCCATGTGTACATACAGGGTTTTATGGTTGGGATCATTTCATTATTTATTGTTCCAAAAGCAATTAAAACAAGGCAAAATATATAGAAAAATCTACCAGAGACTCTAGAGGTTTGGCGGCCACGATTTTAGTAGTAGTAAATATTTACTGAAAGAGAAAAGTTCTATTCTGAACAGAAAATTAAGATGTCAGAAATAAAATTTGAGAAAAAGGCTAGAAAATTAAGAAAATTTAATTGCATTATGAGTTCAAGGTGAATTAAAATAACAGGTACTCCCTCCGCATGGGCGGCTTAATACACTAGGTGGCCTAAAGCCAAAATATAAAAAAAGACCTTATATTTATGCAATAAATTTTTATATATTTTATTTGATGTTTACTTTAATAGATTCTTAAATTGAAAGATAGTTAATTATATTTTGACGATGTTATTTTTCTCAATTTACAATATAGTCTATTCGTGATATTTTATTCATCTTAAGTAAGATCTAGCTCATTGGTTTAATTTTGAAAACTTAGGCAATTCTTACAGGCAATTCTTACAAAAGCATTAAAAAAAAATTTAAGGATAATTTTAGAGACCTCCCCTCAGGTTTTCCTCTATCACACTGACCTCCCTTGTGGTTTACGATATTACGCTTACCTCCCTTATTTTGATTTTATTGTAACAACTCTTTTTATCTATTTATTACTAATATAAGAAATTAGAATATGACAATTTTACCCTCACTAATATAATCAACTATTTATTAGGTTAAAAAATAAAATGTTCCAGAGTTCAATATATAATATAAAACAATTATAAGGTAAAGTTATTAATTGCTACTGTATCAAAAGGCCGTGTGTAATTTTTAAGACCTTTACAATTCATTTTATCAACTGCACATCTCCTTAAAATTTCAATAAAGCAAATTAAAAGTATAAAACTAATATTACTGCTGTGCCGTGAAATTATGGCACATTCGATGCCAATTGCTTAATCTTTTATGAATCCTCAAGTACTTTTGATGTCACTTTTCGTGTTTTTGTTTTGATTTGTAGAATAACAAGTGTTGGAAGCAACATGAGGCAAAATGAAGCAAATACAAGCCAAAGTGCACTAAAACACCACCTGCGAGTCACAGGTACTGCAACATTTGATGACAGAGATGTCGAAGAATTGAAGATAGTGGTGTAGCACATGCGAGCACCACATGCGAGTCGCATGTGGTGCATGCGAGCCGCACTTGCTGCAGCATATGCTGCACCACAGCTGCTGGCATCTGCAGCACCTGCGATGATCTTGGTGCAACCTGCGACTGGCAGGTTGCACATGCGACACCAGATGCGATTAGCATCAGACGCACAAGGGTATTTTTGTCCAGAATTTGTTCCCGTTTTGGCACTTCTATAAATAGAATTCTAGGGTTTTGGATTCATTATTCTACACTTTTTAGAGTTGTCTTTTTGTGGAGCTCATTTATTATTGGTGGTTGAAGCTTTTAAGAGATTCTCCACTTTTGTCATCTTCTCCACTTAAGACTTTTGTAAGCTTTATGAATACTCTTTATGCTTTTACTTTATTTGTAATGAATATTAGTGGCTAAACTCATTAGCTAAGGTTGTGGGACCAAATGTGTTAGTTATGCGATTGAGTTTCATATTCACACTTCATTTATATGCCAAATGTGTTTTCTATTAACTCTTCATGCTTCAATGTCTTGTGATGGTGTACAATATTGCTTGTGTCTTATTACCATTACTTTGCTTGGAAAACAAAGTAGAGGTTAGGAAAAGAGTTAATAGCAACAATTTGGGGCATAACCCTCATCTAATAGCTTGAGCTTGGAATAGGAAAGCTAGTTGAGACTAAATGGGTGTTCTCATATAAAACACTCTAAGGCTTGGAAAAGCTTAGAATGAATTTTGCTAATTTGGTTGGAAAACGTTAGGCAAGAGTTAAGTGATCCTTGGTCTACTACACTTATATATAGAAATGATTTGAAGTGATACCCAAGTGCATTACTTTCCATTGGAACCACAACCTTAGTTCGACTTTCAAATAGTTAAATCTCATATCAACAAAGCGTAGACGTAATGGTCAAAGACCAAAATCAAATATTATTATATTCCCCTTCCCTCGAAATATAGATTAAGAGTCAAGCGTTATACTCAACAAGTATATTTCTTCATTGTATTCTTTGTGGGATTCGACCCCAACCTCGCTGGGCTCTATATTTGACAATGACCTCTTACTCCTACTATTAAAGGTGTAATTTGGGCATATCAAATTTTAGCGCCGTTGCCGGGGAATACGGTCTAGAAATTTACCAATTGGTGTAAAACTTTACTTTTAATCTTTATTTCTTTTCTTACTTTCTTCTTTGTTGTTGTGTGTTGTGCAGGCAATATGGACGAGGATGGTAATCCTATTCACCTGCTTAACACTGAGGGCTTATTCGCCAGTCTACCCAATGATGACCCGAATAGGCACCTTAAGAACTTTCTTGGGGTATGCTCTACCAATGTGCATCCGGGGGTCTCAATTGAAGCATTTAAGCTACGGCTCTTCCCGTACTCCCTTACGGGGAAAGCCACGGCTTGGTTAGATGATCTTCCCGTACTCCCTTACGAGGAAAGCCACGGCTTGGTTAGATGATCTTCCATCCAGGTCCATCACTACCTGGGAGGAATTGATCGAAGTATTCCTCAAGAAGTTCTTCCCTCCATCCCGGATGTTGCAACTCCGTGACGAAATCAACAACTTTTGTCAACTTCCTAATGAGGCTCTCCATGAAACTTGGATTCGTTTTAATAAGAAAGTCAAAAGCTGTCCCAAGCATGGGTTGCCCAATTCTACAAACATTTTATAGGTCTTTGGACTCGGTCAACAAATCAGTGGCGAACAACATTGCGGAAGGATCGATTATGGATAATTCTTATGCCACAGTTTGTGAATTGTTAGATAAATTGACCGAGACTAATGAAGCATGGCACATTAGTGAGTCGGAAGTAGGTGGAGGAAGTTCCTCCAAAAATGTGCTCACTCGTGATATGATTAAGAAATAGGAAGAGAGAGATGAATCCATGGCAAAACTTGTCAACTAAATGGACTTTCTTACAGAACATGTCATGAGTGGTGGAAGCAAAAAGGTGAATGCGGTAGGATCTTGTGAAGGAGGTTCTCCGGATGAGCAATGTTTCCAAATGTATGATGAGGAGGCAAGTTATATCAACAATCAAAGGGAGGGTTCCCGGCCAAACTACCGAGGTCCTAATCAAGGATCTTGGCGGCAAGGTCAAGGGAATCAAGGTTAGAACAAGGATCAAGGTAACTCAAGTTAGATAGATAATCCTGATAATAACCAAGGGGGTTACAACAACAACAACTACAACAATCATTGGAGTTCAAATCCGTATGTCCCTCCAAAGGGGAATCAACAAAACTCTAGTCAACCGTCTACAAGCGATCCCGCTAGTTCAAAAATCGAAGATATGTTGTCAAGAGTGTTGAAGAAAGTGGAATCCACCGATACCTTTTGCAAGGAGACGAGAGATGAAGTGAAATCAATGGGGCAAGTTGTAAGTTCTCACTCCACCTCCATTAAATAATTAGAGCCTCAACTTGGCCAAATCTCGTTTACCCTCAATCAAAGACAAAAAGGTACACTCCCAAGTGATACGATAGCCAACCCAGCAAATGATGAACATAAGTTGAATGTTATCACAACAAGAAGTGGCAAGCAAGTTAGGGAGGTGACCGTGTTAAAAAAGTATATTGTGGTTGATGATGATCAGGTTATTGATGAACCAAGGGTTGTTGAAATGCAAGTTGAGCCAGCGAAAAAGAGGGTTACTTTTGAAGAGCCCATTGTGGTAGAAAAGGGTCTCGAAAGTGGTGAAGCCACGGAAGGTGAGAAAGTGGATGATGAGGCTCCTCAAGCAATGAAAACTGTTCCTAAGCCTCCACCACCATTCCCTAAAAAATTAGCCAAAAAAGTGGATGATGGGAAATTTCTCAAGTTCATTAAAAGGTTGAAGGGGCTCTCAATCAATATCCCATTAGTCGAGGCACTTCCGACTATGAAAAGTTCATGAAGGATCTAGTGACTAAGAGAAGGAGCACTAGCTTTGAAACCATGGGAGGCACTCATCATTGTAGTGAAATTGTTACCAAAGCTTTGGTACAAAAGAAAGAAGAACCCGGAGCCTTCACAATTCCATGCACAATCGGTAAATACAAGTTTGCAAAAGCTCTATGTGATCTTGGAGCAAGCATCAATTTGATGCCACTTGCTATATTCAACAAGTTGGGTTTGGGCACTCCCCATCCCACAAAGATGAGATTACTTATAGTGGATAGAACCGTAAAGAGGCCCGTCGGCATTCTTTATGATGTACTTGTGAGAGTGGACCGATTTATTTTCCCGGCCGATTTTGTGATCTTGGATTGCGAAGTTGACTTTGAAGTGCCAATAATCTTAGGAAGACCATTCTTAGCTACGGGGCGTGCCCTCGTGGATGTGGAGAGAGGTGATTTGAAATTTCGAATGACTAATGAAGAAGTCACCTTCCACATTTGTAAATCTGTGAAGCAACCGGCGGATATGAGTGTCGTATCGGTTATTGATACCATCGACGAAGCCGTTGAATCAACCGTAGAATATGAATATATGGGTGAGATGCTAGCGGCAGTCTTGATGAATTATGATGGGTGGGATGATGAAGAGTTTAAGGAGACGGTGAATGCTTTGATTGGGTTGGGGTCATATCACTATAATCCAAAGAAACTTGATCTTAATTTAGAGAACTGGGCATCTCCTCCTGCAAAGCCCTCCATTATTGAGCCTCCTACTTTGGAACTCAAGCCTCTTCCTTCACATTTGAGGTATAAGTTTCTTGGTCCTAACACAGTGCCAGTGATTATCTTCGCCCGGTTGACGGATGAGCAAAGAGAGAGGTTGATGGTGATCTTGAGGAGATATAAGAAAGCTATTGGTTGGTGTATTGCGGATATCCAAGGGATTTCGCCCGGTATTTGTACTCACAAGATCCAACTTGATGAAGAGTGTGACCTAAGCATTGAACATCAAAGGAGGTTGAATCCTCCTATGCAAGAGGTAATGAAGACCGAGATCATCAAGTGGTTAGATGTCGGGGTTGTGTATCCGATAGCGGATAGCTCTTGGGTGAGTTTGGTCTAATGTGTCCCCAAGAAATGTGGAATAACCGTGGTGCCAAATGCTAAAAATGAATTGATCCCCACACGCACGGTCACCGGATGGCGGGTATGCATGGATTATAGGAAGTTGAACAAATGGACAAAAAAAGATCACTTCCCAATGCCTTTCATGGATCAAATGCTTGATAGGCTTGCGGGAAGAGATTATTATTGCTTCCTTGATAGCTATTCCGGATACAATCAAATCATAAATGCTCCCGAGGACCAAGAGAAAACCACTTTCACTTGTCCTTATGGGACATTTGATTTCAAGAGGATGCCCTTTAGGCTATGTAATGCCCCCGCAACTTTTCAACGTTGGATGTTGTCTATTTTCTCCGACATGATTGAAGAGTCCATAGAAATCTTCATGGATGAATTCTCCGTGGTTGGGGACTCGTTTGGTGGGTGCTTAGAAAATCTTACCCAAGTATTAAAAACATGCGAGGAGACAAATTTGGTTCTCAAATGGGAGAAGTGTCACTTTATGGTTAGAGAAGGAATTGTCTTGGGTCACAAGATTTCGGAAAAAGGGCTTGAGGTTGATCAAGCTAAAATTGAAGTTATTGTCAAACTTCCTCCCCCTATTTCCGTCAAGGGTGTTCGTAGCTTCCTTGGTCATACCAGATTTTATAGAAGATTTATTAAGGATTTCTCAAAAATAGCCAATCCTCTATACAAATTGTTAGAAAAGGAGTCCAAGATTGTTTTGATGATGCTTGCTTGAAGGCGTTTGAGTGCTTGAAAGAGAGACTCACACTGACTCCTATCATCATTGCTCTGGATTGGTCTAAGCCCTTTGAATTAATGTGTGATGTAAGTGGATTTGCCATGAGGGCCGTTCTTGGCCAAAAGCGTGACAAGATTTTTCATCCCATCTACTATGCAAGCAAGACTCTAAATGGTGCTCAATTGAACTACACGGTTACCGAGCAAGAGCTACTTGCCATTGTGTTTTCCTTTGAAAGATTTCGGGCATACTTGTTGGGAACTCATGTGATGGTTCACACCGACCATGCGGTACTTCGCTATCTCATGACCAAGAAGGATGCTAAACCAAGATTGATATGATGGAACCTCTTGTTGCAAGAATTTGACTTTGAAGTCAAAGATAGAAAGGGGTGTGAGAATCAAGTTGTGGATCACTTGTCACGGCTTGAAGAGGGCGGGAAGCCCTTTGATGGTCTTGAAATCAATGAGACATTCCCGGATGAACAAGTGATGGCTAGGTCTTTTGATATGATTTCTTGGTATGTCAACTTTGCCAACTACCATGCTAGTGATATAATGCCGGAGGACTTGAACTTCCATCAAAAGAAAAAGTTCTTGAGCGATGTGCAGAAATTTTATTGGGATGAGCCTTACCTATTCTGAATTTGTGCCGACAACATAATAAGAAGGTGCATACCCGAGGCGGAAATGATGCCTATCATTGAGGCATGTCACTCATCACCCGTGGGCGGTCATCATAGTAGTTCAAGAATAGCGGCAAAAGTCCTCCAAAGTGGTTTCTATTGGCCTAACATTCATCAAGATGCCCACGACTTTGTGAAAGCATGTGATTAATGTCAACGGCAAAGGGGTATCTCTAGAAGGCATAAATTGCCTATGACACCAATTCTTGAGGTGGAGTTGTTTGATGTATGGGGCATTGATTTCATGGGGCCGTTTGTGAGTTCCTACAATAACAAATATATCCTTGTGGCGGTGGACTATATGTCCAAATGGTTGGAGGCCGTTCCGCTTCCCAATAATGAAGGTCAGAGTGTCACCGCATTCTTGAAAAAGCACATATTCTCAAGGTTTAGAACTCCAAGGGCCATCATTAGTGATGGGGGTACTCACTTTTGCAACCGCTTATTCAAAGCGCTTCTTAAGATATATGGAGTCAAGTATAAAGTGGCCACCCCTTATCATCCCCAAACAAGTGGCCAAGTTGAGGTGTCGAATCGGGAAATCAAGAGCATCCTCTCCAAGACAGTTAATGCAAATAGGACCGATTGGTCGAAGAAGTTGGATGATGCTCTATGGGCATACCGAACTGCATACAAAACACCCATTGGCATGTCTCCCTATCAATTGGTATTTGGCAAAGCTTGTCACCTTCCGGTGGAACTTGAACACAAGGCACTTTGGGCATTGAAAAAGTTGAATCTTGATTGGGGAGATGCTTCGCAACTAAGGATGGATTAACTAAATGAGCTGGATGAATTCCGATTTAGAACCTATGTGAGCTCTTCCATCTACAAAGCCCGCATGAAGCATTTTTATGACAATAAAATCGTGCAAAGAGAGTTCAGTTCTAGGGACCGGGTGTTATTGTTCAATTCAAGACTCCGGTTGTTTCCCGAAAAGTTGAAATCCAAATGGTCCGGCCCGTTTGAAATCACCCAAGTGTTCCCACATAGAGCAATTGAACTTGTGTGCCCAAGTGGAAATAAAATCAAGGTGAACGGGCAAAGAGTGAAGCATTACTTGGGGTCCCCGAATGAAACAAAGATCATCGAGGTATTCTTCCTCAATGAGCCATGAAAAGGTACCAACATCGTGCTGCGACGTAAAATCAAGCGCTTCTTGAGAGGCAACCCAAGTTTTCATTTTCATGTGTATTTTGTTTTTACTTTCGTGATGTTTTTAATGTGTGTTTAAGTGTGTAAGAGTAAGTTGGGTTGCACAAATGAAGAAGAGTTGGGAAAATGTCAACAGGCATGACATGTTGCAGCACATGCCACTCGCATGTCATGCCTGCTACAGCATCTGCGTCTCGCATGTGGTGCAAAGTAACAAGCCAAGAAGGTCATTTTCTCTATCAGCAGGTGCGATGGATGTGCACCTTATATGAAACGCATGCGCAACATGCTGCTCCATATGCGAGACGCATGTGGTGCGGGTAAGTAGGTAACACGCGGGTCAGCTGACCCAACCCGACCCGATGAACTTTTAAATTCAAAAATAAAAGGGTGTGTAACTGATGTTACATCAGTTACCACCTTTCCCTCTTCCTCTTCTTAACCGTTCCCCTTCCCTCCTATATAATTCCTTCACTCAATTCAATTAAATTCACACAACAATTCTTAACTAAGGTTCGTACAAAATCAAAAAATTTTGGCAAAGTTCTTTCCATTGTGCAAATCTTCATCAACTCTCAAGGTATGAATACTCTATTCCTCTTTTCACTAAGTGATGCCCAAGTAGTGTTTCAAACCATTGAGTTGCCATTCATCTCCATGTAATGTAATTATTTAGTTTTTATGAAGAACTATCTTTTTAATAATGTGGGTTGTTTGAAATTGATGAAAAATGGGGAATTCTTGAGTAGGGCTGGGCATAAATACCGAAAATCGAAAAATCGAACCGAACCGAACCGAAACATCAACAAACCGAACCGAATGTGTGTTTGGTCATGTTTGGTGTCCACCGTAAAAAAAAGCTGAAATAGCCGAAAAGTTTGATAAAACCAAACCGAAAAACCGAACGCACACCAAAATTTAATC
Organism: Lycium ferocissimum; assembly: GCF_029784015.1. Lineage (NCBI taxonomy): Eukaryota > Viridiplantae > Streptophyta > Magnoliopsida > Solanales > Solanaceae > Lycium > Lycium ferocissimum. Next base: position 54,953,589 of record NC_081345.1, on the reverse strand, counting down.
ATTATCCAAAAAAAAATTAAAATAGTCCAGGCCCATTAAGTTTAAAGAAAAAAAACCCAATTGTAATAAGTCTTCTTTTGCATTTGTATCCCTAATTTTCCACTTTAATTGAAAAAAAAACAAATATCCTTAACAAAGAAAAGTAACTAGGATGTCTCTTTAGGATTAATGTATGTCCTTTATGTGTTTTCTTAATTATTCTTACGGAATATAACACCTAGTAATCCTATACCAAATAGTTTTTACTTTCTTGTGTATCTTTTGTTTGCTTTTGATTTCAATTTATCATATTTTATTGCTTTTGAGAATATGAATTAGTGTCACTCTTCTAATATTATATCAAAAAAACCGAATTGAAAAAAATTGAAAATTGTATGTTTAAAAAATTAAAACCGAGAATCGGAACTAGTTTGGTTCGGTGTTCGAACCACCTTTAAAAAACTAAACCCGAAATAGCCAATAGGTTTGATAAAACCGAATCGAAAAATGAGCCCACCCCTTTGAGTACCCATGCTTGTGTGGTCAAATGAAAAGTGAGTTAATAATGATGAGAAATCTGGGGCATTCTTGAGTACCCATGGTTGTGATAGTTGATTGTTGATGAATGCTCACAGCGTGTTTGATGAAATACCTGAATGACCATATGTGCTTAGATTTTGTGGAAATTAGAGAGTTTACTAAACTTGGGGAAGTCTTGTACCCAAAGCATATTGGTTGTTGATTAGAACCCATGGTGCCCTCAGAATCTTGTAAATTTGATGTTTAATTATGAGGGGTAGTCATTGTACATTGTCCTAAACGATTAAATAGCTTTTCCCAATGATAGACAGGTTGACAACCTTCTTAAGGGAAATAGTTACATGAGGATGTTCTTGTGTGTGTGAATATGATTACCCGTGAATATGTGTGTGTATATATCACTGTGCTTGTGTAAACAAAACAAAAAAAAAAAAAAAAAAACAAAACAAAACAAAAGTTCTTCGGTGGCAACACTGCGACATCACACGCAAGTGGCATGTTGTACATGCGACTGCCTTGTCGCATGTGTTGACAAAAAACATAAAGAAATGAAAGTTCGAGGTGGATGCCACCACATGCGAGTGGCATTATTATTTTCATGTTGCCACCAGTGCACTTTTTTTCTTTCGGGTTCCATTTGCTTTGCTTACTTCTTCTTACTTAAGAGCACCATAAATAGTGGGTATTTATTGTGTGATTTGCAGGATGGCTCGAAGAAACAAAACAAAAGGTAGAGGGAAAAAGGCAACACGACAAGCCTCCACCTCTAAGAGAAAAGAAAAAGCACTTGTGGATCCTGTCCCCCAGTTTGAAGAGGGGACACATGAGGCTTCCTCATCCGATCCCGAGGATTTCATCACAAGAGGTGAAAAAAGGGAAGCTGTGGAGCAAAGGTTCACAGTGCCTGGGTCCAAGGAATTGTACAAGTCTTGGGGGGTTATTAAACCCGATGGAAATCTAGACCGGGGTTTCATTGTAGAAAAAAGGGTCACCTTGAATGGTCTACAGGACCAATGCCCGGGCATCATCCGTAAGCTTAAGGCATTGAGATGGACTTATTTCATGCAGCCGGCCGAATATTGTCCGGCCCTTGTTATGGAGTTCTATGCGGCATATGCGGCTAAGTTGAATGTGAAAATCTTGCGCCGCCAGCCCAAAAAGAATATTGAACACTTCTGTTGGATCCCGATTCGGGGGAAGGATGTTGATTATGCGGCTGACACTATGAGTTCCATTATTGATGATCAGAGAAGAGAAACCGACCCTGTTGAAGGTTGGCCTCCGGTGAACTCCGAATATGATCTAAGGATGGAGAACCCGGAGGAGCAGCATGAGTGGGTTTCTTTAGTGATTGCATCAGGGACTCCGGCGTGGCTGGATCCATCAGTTTCCATTGAGAAGAACACTTTGTACCGCGAAGCTAAGTTTTGGCTATCTCTAGTATCCTCGTGGGTGATTCCTTTGAAGAATAATACCGACATACCCATTGCGAAGGGTATTCTCATTGCTTCACTCATGTCCGGATATCTCGTTAATATGGGCGTAATTATTAGGGATGAGATCACGAATAAGTCCACCCAGAAAGACACATCATTCCTTTTTCCTTACTTGATCACTGAATTATGCCGTAGAAAGAATGTTTGTAGTATTCCTGGCGTGGACAGGATGGTAAAGGGTGACCAAACAATAGATTACACCAAATTGGAACCGGGTAGTAAAAAGAGGAAGTGGGTGAGTCCAGAGCCGAGAGCCTCGGCGGCAGTGCTTGATGCTCACATTCTTGAGCCTGAGGACTTGGCTACTGATGATGCTGCCACTGCTCCTAGTTCTATGCCTCTCGCTCGAGGCACGTACCTCTAAGTGCCCCCTCCTCCGCTGACCGTAGGCCCTTACTCGCTCTATTCCACCATCCACTACTGACTCGTGGGGTTTCTAGCGAGAGTATGCGAGTGCTTCGGGCAGCTGATGCCAAGGTTAATTAGCTTGTGGAGAAGCTTCCTAATTTTGTGAAAGAGGCTATTGAGGCAGCGATGGCACCATATACAAGGGCCATCACAGAGATTCAAAATGAGCAGGATAAGATTAAGGATCATGTACGCCAGGTCAACTTTCGATAAGAGCGTATTGAGGGTGGTGGTGATGGAGGACTTCCAGCCATTCGGGCAGACCTGGAAAAGGTCAAGGAGGATATTCGGGTGCTGAAAGTGCTGGACATTAAGCTTAGTGCACCTATTCTACCATTCGGTGCCTCCCTATTCTCTACTAGGCCCACAACACCCACCACGCCTTAGGGGAAAGGAGTTGAGGAGGTACCGGAGGAAGAAGAAGAAAATGAGGAAGAAGAAGAAGAAGAAGAAGAAGAAGAAGAGAAGAAGAAGAAGAAGAAGAAAAGAAGAAGAAGAAGAAGAAGAAGAAGAAGAGAGATTGAGGGACTGACCTTGAGGGTGACCTAGCAGTTGAGAGGGTGTAGCCGTCTCGAGTTGGTGAGATAGAGCAGGAGGCCTAAGAGAGAGAGCATCTCGACGAGGCACATACTTTAGCACGGGCTGCCGGTATTCCTGAGGATGAGATTGACACGTTTGTGGCCATGCAGCAGTCCTTTGAGGCGAGCAGGGAGTCTGGGGGGGCACCATAGCCCCCAAGGGAAGGTAAAGCCAGTTAATCCATTGCCCCCCAGCTGATACGCCATTTTCACCGTCAGTGGGCCCTGAGATAGTGACACCCGAGCTGGAGGCGATAGTGGAGGTGGTCCTGAGATGACTCCATTGATGGTGCCCCCATTGGATGTCCTTCCTGCTGATTAGACGCCATCGGATGCTTGATGCATCCTTTGTGAGCTACTCATCTCTTGTATTACATTTGATGCATTGGGGACATTGCATATTCTTTTTGTTGGGGGTGGGATAGCTCATGTTTCATGTTTTTTATGTAGGATAGTTCATGTTTTATGCTTTTGTGTACTCTTAGTTTTTCGTTGCCAAGTATGCTAGTGATGGTTGATTAGTTTATAGCATAAATATTTTTGTCTTGTTTTAATAATACTCTTCCCAATTATTATTTTTGATGTGCATAAGTACTCAGAGGGAAGTAGCATAAATAACATCACTTGTTTGGTGACATAGTTGTTTTGCAAGCACAGAATGATAGGTTGAGAAGTAATTAGAAAATAGTCAAGTAATCCATGTGCCATGTGTTGTGAGATGTTATTGTTCTAGTCTTGTGCATAATTGTGATCTAGAACTTGCCCGGAAAGTGTCTCAAGGCGAAATCCTAAACTACACTTGTTTGAAAAAGGATATTAGGCTTTCTTTGGACCGTTACTAAAAACCTTAAAATGCCTACCCATTATATGTCTACCCTAGTCAACCCCTTTTTAGCCTTAATTTTTTTCTTTCTTTTCTTTTATGACAACCTTGTTACAAGCCCTATCCCTTTTGCTCATATTGACTCATCTTTTGGCACCTTAGCTCCCTAAGTGATTCGAATACACTAAAATCAGCAAAAACGCCTAAGTTTGGGGGTGGTGGTTGGCAAGGAATGGTGTGTTATGTGATGAAAAGTTAAAGGGCACACACAAAAAAAGAAAAAAAGAAAAGAAAAATGAGAGATGTATATATATAGTATAGATATAGGTGTGCATATGTATATATAGATTGTATATGTAGTTGTGAATACGAGTGTGTAAATAATGGTTGTAACTAAGGAAATAAATTGGGAATCTAGGGAGGTAATAATGGTTTTGGCTTAAGGAGCTACTAATGGGTGGTAGATAAATGATGAAAAAAAGGACTAATTAGGTGAAGGAACGTGTTCGATAATGCTTAGGGAGACGTTAAGTTACTCTTATAAAAAATGCATCCTACCTTAACCTGCGAACCTTCATTATAACCCACAAGTCCTAGTTGATTTTGAACAAAGTGTGTTTATGTTAGTGGAGAAATTACTTAAAGGGCAAGCTTATGGCATCGCATTTGTGTACTTGCACATCTTCTTTCTGAGGGTGAGTTTTTCTCTTCTTATTCGTCTTTTGTCCCATTTGTTATTTGTGAATATGTGTGTTTTGGGAATTTCTTTGGTCTTTTTGTGAGGGTATGTGGATTACAAAGCTTAATGAAAGAATTGCTTCTTGGCTTATCATTCGAAGTCGTTCCTTTAAAAGCTAGAATAACATTGTGTCACCAAGTGAAGCGATTGGTTAATGCTCAACCTTTGAGGAAATGCACCATATTTTGCAATGAGAGGGAAGGGTAATCATATTGTGAATGTATGCTTGTAACTGATCACTTTGTAGCCATCAGTACCTTTTAATACTTGAGCAATTGTCATGTATTGTAATGTTGCTTTAATTGCTTGAGGACAAGCAAAAGTATAAGTTTGGGGGTGTTGATGTGCCGTGAAATTACGACACATTCGATGCCAATTGCTTAATCTTTTGTGAATCCTCAAGTACTTTTGATGCCACTTTTCGTGTTTTAGTGTTGATTGGTAGAATAACAGGTGTTGGAAGCAACACGACCCTAAATGAAGCAATACAAGCCAAATTGGACCGAAACACCACCTGCGAGTCGCAGGTATTGTATGCGAGTCCCAGGTACTGCAGCAAATGATGACAGAGATATTAAAGAACTGAAGATCGTTAGTGCAGCACATGTGAGGCGCATGTGGTGCATGCGAGCCGCACTTTTTACAAAGATATCTTTGCCTTGCTTGCAGTGCAAGACGGCAACATGTGAAACTTTGGTGTAACTCTGCGATCGGCAAAGTTGCACATGCGACACCAGATGCGATTAGCATCAGACGCGCAGGGGTATTTTTGTCCAAAAATTGTTCCCGTTTTGGCAAGTCTATAAATAGAATTCTAGGGTTTTGGATTCATTATTCTACATTTTCTGAAGTTGTCTTTTTGTGGAGCTTATTTATTATTGGTGGTTGAAGCTTTTAAGGAGATTCTCTATTTTTGTCATCTTCTTCATTTAATACTTTTGTAAGCTTTATGAATACTCTTTATGTTATTACTTTAATTTTAATGAATATTAGTGGCTAAACCCAATAGTTAAGGTTGTGGGACCAAGTGTGTTAGTTATGTGATTGGGTTTCATAGTCATACTCCATTTATATGTCAAAGGTGTTTTTTATTAACTCTTCAAGCTTTAATGTCTTGTGATGGTGTACAACATTACTTGTGCCTAAATACCATTACTTTGCTTAGAAAAGAGAGTAGAGGTTAGGAAAAGAGCTAATAGCAACGATTTGGGTCATTACATCCATCTAATAGCTTGAGCTAGGAATAGGAAAGCTAGTTGAGACTAAATGGGTGTTCTCATATAAAACATTCTAAGGCTTGGAAAAGCTTAGAATGAAATTTTCTAATTTGGTTGGAAAACTTTTGACAAGAATTAAGTGACCCTTGGTCTAATACATTTATGTGTAGAAATGAGTTGAAGTGATACCCAAGTGCATTACTTTCCATTGGAACCACAACCTTAGTTCGACTTCCAAATAGTTAAATCTCATATTAACAAAGCATAGACATAATGGTCAAAGACCAAAATCAAACATTATTATACTCCCCTTCCCTCGAAATATAGATTAAGAGTCAAGCATTACACTCAACAAGTATATTTCTTCATTGTATTCTCTGTGGGATTCGACCCCAACCTCGTTGGGTTCTATATTTTACAACGACCGCTTACTCCTACTATTAAAGGTGTAATTTGAGTGTATCAATTACCAAACCACATTCTTGAAAATACCTAATCTCACCATTGTCTCGATTAATCATCCCAACTAATTTGTTGGCAATGCATTGCCGAAATCTCCATAATTTGACCCGTAGTAACACTTTCATTAAAAGCTTGAACAAGGCATATATAGGAATCATACAATTGCAGGAAAAATATCTTATTTGATTTCTTTTGCAGAAATGATCGGTTATTGCTCTAAAACTGAAAATCACTCTTGCAAATAAGATTGAAAAGGAAGAACTTGGAAGAGAAAACTAGCGAGGCCTAAAGATTTAGGTTTTTTTTATCCTTTAAGAGATTTGTTAAATAAAATATACATAGAATTAATTTTAAGTAATTAAAAGAGGTTAGGACCATTCTATCAATAACATAGTTTAATACTAGTAAGGGTAGATTTGTCATGTCATAATTTTTTATATTAATAATATATAGATAAAAAGAATTGTTACAATAAAATCAAATTAGGGGAGGTAAGCGCAATATCGTAAACTACGAGGGAGGTCAGTGTGATAGAGCGAAATCTGATGGGAGGTCTCCGAAGTTATTCCAAAAATTCTATAAGCAATAGTAACATTTTAAAATACAGAATATACCAATAAGAGTATCATCTTCTACTTATATAATTTTTTCTATTACGATAATTTTAAAAGTAGATTAAAACTATCAATATTACAGTGACTATTGGGTTCCAACCCTTTTTCGGACCCTGCTAACGTAGGACGATTTCTGCAACGGGCTACCCTTTACTATGCTTTAAATGACATTCAAGGTTATCTAATCGTTTAATAATTGCTTAGGTTGGGCTTGAAAAATGTCTAAAAAATACTCAAATTTTTTAAAAAGATCTTATAAAGCCAAAATTATAAACAAGATTGATTAAATTTAAGGTGAATTAGATTATATTAAGAAGTACGAAAAAAAAATTATCTACACCTTTCAATTTTAATTACAGCAATTATATTTTCTAAAAGTAGCATAACTTTGAAATATATGTGTGTAACAATGATAAAAAATTGACAACAAATAATTCAAAAGATTTCTTTTATGACTAACTTGATAACGCAATCAGATGTACCATAGTTTATACATAAAATATGAGTATATAATTATATGAATTATACATATAATATGAGTAATTTTGGGGCCTCAATATGGTTGGGGCCTAAAGCCACTGCTTTAGTGGCTTTAGGCTAAAGCCGGCAGGTCGTTCCTCCGTCCCAATTTATATGAAGGTTGGTCAATTTGGAGAGTCAAACAACCCTTTCTTTGACTACGTTTTCTTCAGATTTTTTCATATATTGTGAATTATTAATTAAGCAAACTTACTTTTTATATAGTTTTCAAATATGTAAATTTTATTTTAAAAAATTTGAAAAATTTACGTTTAAAATAGAGTAAAAAAAAAAACTGTTTGATTCCCAAACTGGTCAACTTTCATATAAATTGGGACAGTGGGAGTATCTTATTTGTAGTTTAAAAATGTTGCACTGGCAAATAGTATCTATATATCTTACAGCTAATCAGAAATACCTTTTAATAGTTATTTGCTTGCTTTTTATGCATTGTGTAAATTAATTTGAGCATTGATAAATTCAATAATAATGGACCTAAATACATAAAGAGTGTTATATACTTTTTTCAAATACAATGATATTTCAAAAATTTCCTAACCAATATATCCAACACAAAAGGAAAAGAAAAACAAAAATGTTTTCATTTGAGGAGAAATCCTATCAATTAATAGATACATAAATAAAGTGTAATTCTAATATCTGAGTTTATTTTTTTGAAAATGTTTTACAGAGTGAAAAACTTAGGTGGTTAGACGTTTACCGGCGCGTCGCCTTAAATTTGGTAGTGTTCTTTTTTTCTGTTTTTCTGAAAAAGAATTATTCCAGATTTTTAATTGCTTTAGGAACCATAAAAGTGAGATGATCCCAACCATTAAACACTACATATATATAGATGGCACGAATCAACAGTGTCATTGAACATTACTGGACAAATATCTACTTGTCACGTCCCAACTGACGTGAGTGGCACCCAAACTAGTCCTATAGTGGGCGAACCAATCCCATAACCTATTATCAAGTCAATTCCAATTACTTAAACCAATTAATAAACATTGCTCACGAATAATGGAATAAAATGTCTGACAAAAAAAAAAACTAAATAGCAAGTGCGGAAATCTAGCTATTACATCCCCAAAATCTGAAAGTCATCGTATAAGGACTCTAACCAACAATGTCTAAAAGAAGAGATACTGTCTAAAATTAAACATAATGTGGGATGAAAATAAATATCTGAAAGTAAAAAAAGATCTTCAGGCGGCATGGCACGGATAGGAGCTCACCCTCTGGTCTTGGTAACGAACAGCCTCAACTAGATGCGAGGTCTGGAAGATGTCTCTAGCTCAAAATGTGCACTCCAAAAAAGTGCGGCAAGTGTAGGTCAATACAAACAACACGTACTAGTGGGTATCGTAGGCCGACTAAGATAAGTATCATGCATACATACATAAAATAAATGAAACAGGCAGACAGGCACAACAAACATGTATCACAAATAAGATTCTCAGATAATCCACTTTCAGAATAAGTCACCAATTATCAACAATGAAACACCAATGCTCAAGCCAAAATAAGTAGAATAAACAATAAATTTCCAACTCTGTCACATATCTGTACACACATGCTAAATGGAAATGTTTTCCCCAAATAGCCATGACCTCTCCCCCCCATGGTGTTCATGTACCACCAACCCGAACGAACCTCGACCACAAGCTCACACTAGGCTACATCGTCACCCCCCCCGGTCAAATGTGTCTTAAAAGATGTATATGTTCCATCTCAATCATCCTCAACAACGTCTCATAATCAAATCACAAGGAATGACTCAAGAACATGTATCAGGTCAACATCAATGAAGTATAACCAAATAATACAAGTCATAATAAGACCCACAAATAATCTGATCAATAAGAATATAATATGAAGCTATCTCAATCAGTCTTTGAAGGGTATATATGAACACCTTCCTTACAACGGTCTCAAGAATACAATTCAAGTTTATCAACCTCAATAATGGAGAAACATTTCACACAATTTAATCATACAACTAACAACAATCACCCAAACATCATGTCCAAAGTCCTAGACATGCTTTCTCCCATAGATTCTATGACATATACAATCAACTAATCAAAGTCTAACTCAAGTAAACGGTAATCTACCTTGAAGCCGAACTAGAACAATGCAATTATTCTGCAATAGCTTTTCCTTTCCTTAAAGCTTCAGAACGTTTAAAGTCTAGAATTACAATTCTAAGTAAGTAAAGGATCATCAACTTAACAATAACAAATTGGGGATGACAACCCCACCAATTCTACCCTTAATCAAATGGGTTGACCATAATCAGCCTAATGCTAGTCTCATGCATCATATTGAATCAATTAATGGGTTCTCTAATCATTTCAAGCCTACAAATTTGGTTTTAGCCAAAGTTCTCATTTTTATTGGAACCCTAGGTCTCCACAAACAATTCCCATCATTGAATATCCAATTTTCATGCTATGAAGTGATAATCTCTACCCTTAGATGATTAAACAATCAATAAAAAACAATAAACAATAACCTATTAATATTTTAGGGTTTCATGAACTTAGGTGTTCTAACCCTTCAATTCTTCCCCAAACTAGCCTTTATTTGGTGTTAGGAGTTAATATGATTAAAGAACTAACGAGATTAGTGGTGGAAAGTTACCTTGATGAAGTGTATTGACCTTGCCTTAGAAAATTTGCCTCAAGGGTTCTTGGGAACTGTTTTTGGAGTTATATGAGGAGTGGGTCGAAATAAGGTATTTAACTTCGGGTTTCTGACTTAATGAGGACTGCTGCAGCGAGGGTGAGGCCTCAAGGGTTCTTGGGAACTGTTTTTGGAGTTATGTGAGGAGTGGGTCGAAATAAGGTATTTAACTTCGGGTTTCTGACTTGATGAGGACCGTTGCAGCGAGAACCACCCTCGAATAAGCCTTTGAGAAATGCACCCTTCGGGCGTGTAAATATATCGGACCCCTCTCTCGTCGGTCTATGGTCTCATCGTTACGAACATCCTTCCGTTGCAAAGAATGCGTTTTAGGCAAAATCACGAATTTTTCTACATTTTTATACTTAATCTCTCAAAATCATTTTAAGGCCCTATCAACACAAGCCAATAAATGATAACGTCCAAATCCACTCCTCAAAGAGAAAGTGTACACGGTAGTCGCAATATAATTTACCCAACTATGAGTCGGGGTCGAATCCACAGGGAACAATATAAAGGCGATTTAAACAAGTAAGGAATTATCACCAACTACTCTAAGCCAAATAATTTTTCAATATTTGATTTTTGCTTTAACAACTAACAAAGATAAAACTAACTAGAAAGCGGGTAAAATGATCAATGGCCACGAGTATGGATACAAAAGAAATTACGCTCAAGTAACGATCCAATGTATTTCACTATTTTACAACTATGAGTGAGTTTATGCTAATTAGATAATGATCTCTAAAATCTCATCAAAAGTCTCTCAACCAACTCAATGAATTTCACTCTAAGCTTTCTCAAGCCTTAGAGTGTGATATTAAGTACAATCAATATAATCTCAAGTAACTTTCCTATCTCTAGCTTAAGTTATTAGATGGGTTTTAAAGCCCCGCCCCAAATTCTTGTTAATTAATTTTCCCCAACCTCAATCTTCCTCTCTTGAGCTTAAATTGAAGTAAATGAGCGGATCTTAAGGTTAGCTAATCCCTTAAGAAACATTAAAGAACAAGATTAATTAAAATAACAAAGACCCACTTCAATAGAGTGTGATATTAAGCACAATCAATATAATCTCAAGTAATTTTTCTATCTCTAGCTTAAGTTATTAGATGGGTTTTAAAGCCCCAAATTCTTGTTAATTAATCTTTTCCAATCTCAATCTTCCTCTCTCGAGCTTAAATCGAAGTAAATGGGCCCACTTCAATAGAAATAAAAATCATTCAATACATAAGCATAACAAGAGATTTCATCCAACTTTGCAAATGAATATTTTCATAAACAAGATTAAAGTGATGGAATAAACTTCTACACACTTAGATATACAATACAAAGCAAGAAATTGAAGAAAGGGTTAAGAAATTTATAATTAAAGTGCTCCAATCTTCTCTTCCAATGGTGTGGTTGATGAACCCTAGCTCTCCAAGACTTGTATAAAAAATGGCCAAAGATGATGATATTTTCCTTCAAGTCTTCCTTTTATAGTTGCACAATTTTTCAATCAAAAGTATGTCCAAAACAGCCACTGATTTTCGGAATTACAAATCTGGCCGTTTTTGCAATTTTAGCCATTTTTCTCATTTTCTTCAATTTGGCCTCTTTTGACTTGTTTTCACTTGGTTTCTTTTCCGATCACTTCTAAATCACATAAACCTGTAAAATAGGAGTAAATGACATTAAATGCACTATTTTCTTAATCAAACATTGCAAAAGTCTAAGCTTAAAGAAGAAATAAGGTGCTAAAATACCAACTTATCAAACCCTCAAACTTAAACTATTGCTTGTTCTCAAGCAAATCAAATCATACAATTTCCTTCAAAGGACTCCATTCAAAAGTGCAACAACATCATACCAAGTCAAAAAATCTACTTTAAGCACAAACACATGACTTTGATTGGTACCACCAATTAATCCAAAATATATGAATCACCAACTTCTTCTCAAAAATTTCATTTTCATTTCTAGTGCTCAAACACCAAGTTAATCAAAGTAGCAATCAAGTCATGACGCTAAAGCTTCAAAATTTGCCTCATTATCACAAAACAACTTTCTTTTGTTCATTCCTCTCAATTGGAAAATGGAACAAATTCACAACTTAAATTCTCATGTGTCCTCACACTCAAGAGAGAATCCCACACCTAGAAAATGTAATTCAAAACACAAATGGGATATCAAATAGAAAGAATTAACTCTCTCTCTCTCTCACAAAGATGCTCAAATGCACCCAAGTAGTACCATAAGCTTGACCTTCATGTATTTCTCCACTAATGCATACACACTTGGTTCAAAATCAATTAGGACTTAAAGGGTTGTAATGTAGGCTTTTGGTTAAGGTAGGGCACAATTTGGGTAAAAGTGACTCAAAACCTCCCTAAGCACTACAATTTTCAACATTCAAAGCACACTACCTTTGAAACTTTTCCATCCCTTTCTTCATTTTTCATTTCACCAATTAGTCTTCCCTTTATTCACAACTCTTATTATTCCTTCCTTTATCTTTTTTTTTTTCTTTTTCAAAATAACAAGGAAGTTTCCAAAAATTTTTTTGGTTTTTACCCTTTCACCTTTAAGCAACTTCCACATCACAACTTTTCCAACCATCACCCCCAAACTTAGACTTTTAGCCTATGTTTACACTTTCAAAGCACTTAGGGAGGTGGGATGCCAAAAGATAAATCAATAAAGAACAAAAGGTTAAAGCTTGTGACATGGTTGTCAAAGAAAAGGTTAAAGGCTCAAAAGAGGTTGACTAGGGAAAATATGCAAGGGTAGAAAATTTAAGGCAAAAACGATCCAAAGAAGTCCTAACATCATTTTTCAAACGAAGTGTAACCTAGAATTTTGCCTTGAAACACATTCCAGGTAAGTTCTAGACCACAAATAATGCAAAAGAACTCACGAAAATATCACCACACATGGCCCATGAAAATCCAAGTAGAATATGTATCCAAAACCCAATTGAAACAAATGAACTCAAAAAGTCATTCATAGCCTAAAGAGACTAATTAGTGAAAGTAAGAGCCAAAAATTGAGTCTAAAAGTCAGAACAAGAATCCTTACTTCAATCATTTTTCTTTTTCAAAATTCAAAAATTCATATGCCAAGGTTTAAATGTGTTGGTACTAAGCAAGCCAAAAAAGGGTCAAGGGACAAAAATCACATCCCAGACCACTTTTACTCCTAACAAAAACTAAAGAAGCTGGTAGTTAAAAAATTTAAAAAAATAAAAAAGAATCATATTAATATTTAAAAAAAAATACCCAAATAAAGTCAATCTACCAAATACCATCTATCATGATATATTCACGCACAATGCAAAGAGCCACCCCCAACTAAAAATGTTGCATTGTCCTCAATGTAATTATATAATTAAAGTAAAGTAAGAGGGCTCCCTGAAAAGATTGTGTCACTAGGCTCGAGCATCAGGATGAACTGGAAGCCATCTTGTGTGATAGTACCATCAAGTGCTCATTGAGCCTCTTTGTTCGAAACTTCAAAAACGGTGAAGAGAATTGTATTTAGAAGCTTGAAACATCATAACATTACAATCACGCCCCCTCGCTACTGTAGAAACGATGCTTCATTTGACAAGACAAAACAATCACACAAAAAACAGGAACAATTCCAAGACAACAATAAGCTCGATAGTTCAAATCCTGGTTGTCATTATCTTGGTACGCAGACGAAAATTAATACATAGACTACATGGAAAAAATATTCTTTTTCAAACCTCACAGTGTAAACCCATCCCACTGTAAACATACTTTCTTCCCAATTTAGATGACTTAATCGTGATTCCAATCTTGTCAGAATTAACAAACTCTACGGCTATCAGGGAATGATTCACTTGCAACACAATTAAGCAATTCCATGGCTACTCGCAAGCGTAGCTAACAATTTGATGGTGATGGACAGCCTATGATCAAGCGATCTGAACAAGCAGTATACAACCTACTCGACTACCCAAAACCAGAGAAGTAGACCTAGATTAAAAAGCAAAATGGGTTGGAGTTCTAATTCTTTAAAGTTACTGGGTTCTTAATTAATAATTTGTACATATTTGACAAAAAATTTAATACAATTACATGGTTCAGATAAAAGCTACTGAGTTCGGCCGAACCCACATCCGATGGGCTGGCTCCGCCCCTGCCCAAAACTTACTCACAATCAACTCTTAATAGCGCTCGGTTACTCAAACTTCACCGGCGAACTATTTTCCCTCTCAGACAATTCATCGAACAGGTTACGTGCATAACTTTAGCCAAACTGTTAGACATATCTAGGCAATTGAATTACCCTCCCAATTTAATGAAAATTACAGTTCAATGAAGCACAATTACACTTCAATCAGCCAACAACCCAAAAATTTCACAATATGTGTCCAAACTCTACATCCAACAACCCAGTGAAAGAAAAAAAAACAGTTCTGTAATAGAAACAAAGTGAGGGAGAGAAAGAGAGAAGAGGAGAGGAGAGATAGAAGAGGCGAGAATACGAGAGAAACAGAGAATGGAAGATAAGAGGAAAGGAGAAGAGTAGAATTACCTGGTTGATGGTGGCCTGCAGCGAGGGAAAAGGGCGTGGACTTGTCCAAGGTTACTTTTGTGTTTTAAGCCAAGGAAGAAATAAAACAAAAAGGGCAGGAGTTTGGGTTTGGTGCGTGTTTTATGCAAAAGAGAAGTAAGAGTAGGGGTCTGGGAGTTAAGTGCATAAAACTGTACTTACCTGTAGCTGTGCAATGTATATAAAATTGAGTCTCATCACTGCTAACCCCTGGACTGTGCAAACTTGGGAAAATGGAGACATGCCAACTGAAATAACCCCCAAGTGTGGTCTGCACTTTGTGGCTGTTGAGCGCAAAACTGGAACAGCTGTTGAGCGCAAAACTGGAACAGCCGAGACTGACCTGAAACAGTTTTGTTCATATTTTGCACTGTGTAGCCACTTCAACACCCCAATTGTATCCAAAATAATTTCAAAAATTATGAAACTTGGTAGATTAGTCAAAAATAATAAAATAAACTATTCTAAAAAATAAAATTGCAAAATTAAATTAAAAATAAAGAAAATATGGGTTGCCTCCCCAAGAGCGCCGCATTTAACGTTGTGGCACGACATGAGTCAACTTTACCACTTTTCTCTCCACTTGGAGGATATGAATTTTCTCCCCAACTTTGAATCAAGATTACGATGATGCTCATAGGGCGGTGGTAGAAAAGCAAAGAAGTCAACTCTCGGGTATCGCATTTTACACTTTTTGGCCTTCAAGTGAGGGATATCATTTTGTCGTTTTGGCATGAAAAATTCCAAAATGAAAACATCTTGTTCTTCACCTCCAAAATCCTCCATAGGCTCGGTTAGTTCGATTTTCATATCATCAACCAAGCACAATGTTGAAAAATGGTTTGAATGCGGTCTAAGGCGCTCCAAATTCAAACTTGCATGAATTTTGACATCCTCACCAAAAAATGCACTACAGTCTGTCAAATATTATGTTATTAACTCTTTCATTCAACTCTAGTATCATTTCATCAATCTCGCATTATTTTTGGGTTGGTCGGTTAGCAATTCACCATTAGCTTTTGAAAATCAATCTTGACCTCTTCTTCATTGGAAACCAACTCAAAACTACTATCCATGGCCCTTTGATATTGAGCATCACATGCCTCAATTTTTACATTCAATTCGGCCTCCAATTTCCGGATAGCAATTTCAAGTCGCTCCACTTCTTGACTTTACTCAACATGAGTTTTTAAAAATTCTTTCATCATCCATGAAATGCCTTCACGATGATCCCCATAGATTCCAAGTTGTTGAGCTTGATTCATAAGCCAATTTTGGCTCACAATTTCCACTTTGTCAAGTTTTTCATCATGGTGAGAGTCGTTCAAAGCTTGTTAAAACTCACCCATTGAGAAATCCATGTTCTTGACACTTTCTTGACTACTTTCAATATCCTCAAGTTGGTGAGCATTATGAGCCTCAACCAATAACTTCATCTTCTCCTCCAAGGTGTGAATAACTTTGTCATTGCAAATATTTGCTTGCCTCAAGTCCTCGAGTGCTAAGTTCAACTTTTCTTCTCTTTCAAGAATGGTCTCCAGCATTAGCATTATCCTCTCATTTTGAGCATTTGAGACTTCTTCCACTTCCATATCCCTATCATCATCAAAATCAAAAGTAGAATCGTCATAGTGGAGATTCGGGAAAGGAAAGGACAAATAAGCACAATTAGCCCAATGACCATTTTGACCACCACAACTATCACAAATATTCCACTCGTAGGTTTGAGATTGTGGGCAAAATCCGCCCCCAGGAGAATTCAAACAATTTTGCCATGAGTGTGGTCCTCCACAATAAGGATAAGGGTCATCAAAGTATGAACAACTACCATCCGACCAATTTTCATTATATGATGTCATTTACAACAACTAAGAAAATAAACAAAGTCAAAGAAAATAACTACACAAATATTCACAAGTTTGGACCAAAGCAAGTAATCTTAATTCCCAAACTAACTCAAATACGCCATATTGTTCCCCGGCAACGACGCCAAAATTGATAACGTCCAAATCCACTCCTCAAAGAGAAAGTGTACACTGTCGTCGCAATATAATTTACCCAACTATGAGTCGGGATCGAATCCATAGGGAACAATATAAAGGCTTTTTAAACAAGTAAGGCATTATCACCAACTACGCTAAGCCAAACACTTTTTCAATATTTGATTTTTGTTTTAACAACTAACAAAGATAAAACTAACTAGAAAGTGGGTAAAATGATCAATGGTCACAAGCATGGATACAAAGGAAATTACGCTCAAGTAACGATCCAATGTATTTCACTATTTTACAACAATGAGTGAGTTTACGCTAATTAGATAATGATCTCTAAAATCTCATCAAAAGTCTCTCAACCAACTCAATGAATTTCACTCTAAGCTTTCTCAAGCCTTAGAGTGTGATATTAAGCACAATCGATATAATCTCAAGTAACTTTCCTAGCTCTAGCTCAAGTTATTAGATGGGTTTTAAAGCCCCAAATTCTTATTAGTTAATCTTGCCCAACCTCAATCTTCCTCTCTCGAGCTTAAATCGAAGTAAATGAGCGGATATTAGGGTTAGCTAATCCCTTAAGAAACATTAAAGAATAAGATTAATTAAAACAACAAAGACCCACTTCAATAGAGTGTGATATTAAGCACAATCAATGTAATCTGAAGTAACTTTCCTATCTCTAGCTTAAATTATTAGATGGGTTTTAAAGCCCTAAATTCTTGTTAATTAATTTTTCCCAACCTCAATCTTCCTCTCTCGAGCTTAAATCGGAGTAAGTGGGCAGATCTTAGGGTTAGCTAATCCCTTAAGAAATATTAAAGAACAAGATTAATTAAAACAATAAAAACCCACTTCAATAGGAATTAAAATCATTCAATACATAAGCATAATAAGAGATTTCATCCAACTTTGCAAATGAATATTTTCATAAACAAGATTAAAGTGATGAAATAAACTTCTACACACTTAGATATACAATACAAAGCAAGAAATTGAAGAAAGGGTTAAGACATTTATCATTAAAGTGCTCCAATCTTCTCCTACAATGGTGTGGTTGATGAACCCTAGCTCTCCAAGGCTAGTATGAAATGACCAAAGATGATGATATTTTCCTTCAAGTATTCCTTTTATAGTTGCACAATTTTCCAATCAAAAATATGTCCAAAACAGCCATTGATTTTCGGAATTACAAATCTGGCCGTTTTTGCAATTTTAGCCAGTTTTCTCATTTTCTTCAATTTGGCCTCTTTTGACTTGTTTTCACTTGGTTTCTTTTCCGATCACTTCTAAATCACATAAACCTGTAAAATAGGAGTAAACGACATTAAATGCACTATTTTCTTAATTAAACATTACAAAAGTTTAAGCTTAAAGAAGAAATAAGTTGCTAAAATACCAACTTATCAACAAACAAACCAAGTTAAAAACACATCACAGAGTCACTTATAAGTCACAAAACACAACATAAAACACACCCCAATTTATTTAGGTCCGCTCATTCCTAACCTAGGATAAGTACTAGCAAGCGTAGAATGGTCAACGCACGCATAACGACCAAGCTGGTCGTTACACCACTTGAGGGGATAACCCTTCTATATGGGCCTCTGTAATTAATGTATGTTGGCAACATTTTTTTGTGCGGATTGTCTTTCTTTTGGGGTGGTCTTTAATTTTTGTCCCTCAAATTGCTGGTCTTTAATTTTTGTTCTTCGCGTAAAAGGTTGGCGAAAAATACCCCGAGGTTCTGGGTTCGAACCCCCAGTTAGTAAAAAAAAATTCGCAAGGCAAGGCTTTGGGAAAAGTCTGCCTCATGCGGCATAGGTTACCTTAAGGCATAACTAAAAGTCTGCCTTATAAGGCAACATCTGCCGGATCCGGCAGAACTTTAATTAGTTATGCCTTAAGACAACCTATGCCGCATAAGGCAGACTTTTCCAAAAGCCTTGCCTTGCGATTTTTATTTTATTTTTATGCCTGAGCCGGAGTTTGAACCCAGAACCTCAAGATATTCTAGGCGAAGGAAAAAAATTAAAGACCAGCAATTTGAGGGACAAAAATTAAAGACCAGCAATTTGAGGGACAAAAATTAAAGACCAGCAATTTGAGGGACAAAAATTAAAGACCAACAATTTGAGGGGAAAAAATTAAAGACCACACTGAATAAGAGGCATTCACCGAATTGCCCTGTTGGCAATGTAGCAATTTTTTGTTGAAATCTTTTCTTGTCCTTTATTTTCTCCAGTTTATATTATATGGTTTTTTATTTATTTTTATATTTAATTCGAGTAAATATTATTTATATAATCAAGAAGGTATTAATAACTTTTTTTTATTATTATGAGGGAATTTATGTATTATTTTATGCGGGATTTAGTTATTCATGTATTAGTTATTCAACCTATATATCCTGCATAAAGTAATACATAGATTCTCTCATAACTTATTGATCTTGAGATTCATTTAATGAATTTAGTTTTTTTCGCTTAGTTTAGTCTAAAACTAAGTTTAAATGGCCACATTTAACTAGCATAAACTCTTGCTACATGAAATATTATAAGTGAAATTAAAACTTAATAAATATAAAAAAAAAATCTATTTCTATCTGTAAATAATTTTTTTTTACAGATAGAAATATTATAAGTGAAATTAAAACTTAATAAATATAAAAACAAAATCTATTTCTATCTATAAATAATTTTTGTTTACGTATTTAAAACTATTGATAAAAATGCTATATTTTTGTTTCATCCAGTTGTATATAATTTAAATCATGTTATTTTACATAATGTTGAGTCAATTGTGTCCCTTTGATATTTAATAATTTTTTTGCCAAAATTTCTTCCCCGTAAATAATTTTTTGTTTAAAAATTATCTAACTAGGTGACTAGAAAACTTTAATAATAACGAATACTTCTTTAATTAAAATATTATTATTTTTATCTGTTGAACAGGCCTTATATATATATATATATATATATAGTGGTACAGGGAGAACTTATATGTTGTGCCGTGTTGGCAGCATGGTTACAAACGGAACAAGAAGGATGAAGCTCCTCTCCATTTCCACTCTCTCCATTTTCCCCAAGTTCTTATTTGGATGAAAGACACATGTCATAATTAATAATTAATGATTGAGATCTGATTGCCTAAATCAAGGTCCTAACCATAGTTAGAATAGCAAATATTTTCTTTATTTACTCTAAAAAGATTTGACAATCTCAAAATTCTAGCTAAAACATTATCTCGCCTATAAATTAATCCTAAAATTTTCTTTCCTATAAATTAATCCTAAAATTTTCTTACTTTCCTATTTATTACGTGTCATATAAATGACTTATAAATTTTCTTTTCTTGAATTAAAATTAAAGCATGAAGTATACAAAAAAAAAATAAAAAATATGGGAACACATCCGGATGGACGGTGGGGGGGGGGGGGGGGGGGGGGGGATAAAGAAGAACTCGCACAAAAAAAAAAAAAAAAAAAAGTTCAAAAGAAGCAAAAAAAAAGGAAGAGCACGTAATAAATAGGAAAAGAAAAAAAAATTAGGATTAATTTATAAGTGAGATAATGTTTTAGTTAGAATTTTGGGATTGTCATTTTTTTTTAGAATAAACAAAGAAAATATTTGTCATTCTAACTATAGTTAGGACCTTGATTTGGTCAATTAGATCTCAACCATTAATTATTAACTATGACATGTGTCTTTCATCCAAATAGGAACTTGGGGAAAATGGAGAGAGTGGAAATGGAGAGGAGCTCCATCCGAACAAGAAATACTAGCAACACATTTGGTCAGCTTCCAACACAAAAAACCGGTAGTTGTTTAAAAACCCGGATATATACTCAGTTGTTTGCAGTTTTCACTAAGAAAGTTCAAATATAAAGAAAGAGAACTCATAAAAAATGTCAGGGAATTCAACATTTATTATAGTCTATATAAAATAAAAATAATCTTAACCTTGTATATATAATGTGATTTTCCGCCGAATGGGGTTCATTCAAACCCCGTTAATTCCACCCACTTGGCTTCGACCCTAAGTATAGCCAAACTTTGTCAACGCGTCTGCGACTGTAATTTACTCCCTGTACACATGTGTGGGTAGTGGTCGAACTTATATGTAAAATTTGGGGCACGTGAATCCATTGTTTCTCCGTAAAACTCGACATTTATGTATATATTTTCTGAAGTTGGTATAATATTATCTGCTGACACTCATACAATAGAAAGGACATGAAAGAGTGCCCGTAATATCGGCACCCTAAAAAAAAAAAAGTAATATCAGCACCCTCAATCAAGCAAAAACTCTTTTTTCAAAAGTTAGATAAACAAGTTAATCAAAATTCAAACATCAAACAAAATTCAAACATCAAATGCATACAAAATATTCTTCTTTTGAATTTTCCTAATCGTGACAATATATAATTATATGTCTGTCATTCCTTTCCCACGTGGTTTTCTAACATCGTTTTGTAATATCAAACTATGATCTAGTTGATATAATCGATGGCAAAAAATGTTTTCTAGATTTCTTTTTTCTATTTTCTTGATTAGAAAATATGAGCACTCTCCATAATTGGAGTTCGTTTGGTATAAAATAATATAAAGGTTTAGCAAACATCATAACCAAACAAAATATTCCTCATTCGAGTATTCGACACTTCCCAGTTCCCATTCATGTCAATATAAATACAATTATGCATGTCGTTTTCGTTCCAGCTTTCCTGCGTGACTTTTTTGGTTTAGTCAACAACAACAGCGTATCCATTGGTGTCAATTGTAATATTATTTTTGCATGTCGTTTCGTTCCAGTTTTTCATGCGTGACTTTTTTTTTGGTTTTTTTAGTCAACAACAACTTTTTTGGTTTAGTCGTTTCTTGAAAAATATTTATAGTTATAAGAAATTATGACTTAGAATACTTTCCAAGTAATTTCCATTTAATTTAAAGTTACAGAAAGGAATATATGTTTTCAAATTATTCGAGAAAATTGAATTCTTTGACCCTCATATGTTGATTCAAATCTTTTTTCCAATTAGAGAGAAAGTAAATTATGATATGTTTTTAGCCAAAAAAAAAAAAATAGTTTCAAAAACGTTCATCCAAGCACGTAGTCTACATGAACTAAGTGGATACAAGACATATATATATATATATATATATATATATATATATATATATATATATATATATATATATATATATATATCAATTCTTAAAGGCGGGGGCATAAGACGGGCGTTTACATACGCGAGGCACGGGGCGTAAGCCCCATGACTATTTAATTTTTAGTATTTCATAAAAGAATATAATTACAATAAATATTTTTAAATAGGTAAAATTACATAAAAAATAAAAGAAAACTGTAAATAAATGAAATATATATATATACACACACACTTGATCCTCACAAAAAACTAATCAAAACAATCCATTATACGCCACTTACAACTTGTAATTATATATAACATAATTTTACAGGTATAAATAATACAATGAAATAAAAGTTATTATGAAATGCAAATCAATTCTAACATCTTAACTTTCAAACACTGAAAAAACCACAGTTTCTTAAAACACTATTAGTATCATACTATTCATTTTATCTCCCTATAAGCAAATAATCAATAAAATTTATTAATATTATAATTACAACGTAACTTCTTCATGAACAAAAAATAATATTATATGATAAGTGACATTTTGATACATTTCACGTATCAAGATCTTTTTTTTATTTCTTTATTCCTAACACCACTAGCACTATATATATGCCTTGCAGCTCTGCCTATTTTCCTCTAGAAAAGCACACCGAACAGAGAGTTGTGTAAAAGGAAAAAAAAGAATGGCAGAAGAGTCCCTAAACAACCATCCAATAAGAAAGTAAGTCCTCTGCCTTGCCCTCAAAATCTTTCTCTTTTCAGTAATTAAGCTCTTTGTTACTCCCTCTCTATTAATTTATGTGGCACCTTTCAGATTTCGAGATTCAAACAATTCTTTTTTTTTACCGTAATTTTTTTTATATATCATTTAAATATTTTGAATTGTCAATTATTGTACTAGAAATAAAAATTTTTCTCATTCAGTGAAAAATTTGTGTTATAAAATGTGCTTTTTTCATCTCATTCCCACCGACCAGCTCATTAGGAAAATTCATGGTGTGAAACAGGTTTGATTGAAACACTGGGAAACTTGCTAGTTTTTTTGTGTGAAAACACTACTATTTAGGTTTTTCCTCCCGACATTTAGTGGCTATTTCCACTGAACATTTTTTAGTGAGAAAATAGTGATTTTTTTATTAGTGTTTATTTCAAAAAATTGAAAGATTTCATGCCTGAATTCATGATCAAAATTGAACTGTTTGACTTCCGGATTCAAACTGTGCCACATAAATCGAGACAGAGAAAATAATTAATATTAATTTCTCTCTTTTTTTTTTTTTTTTTTTCAGGAATGCAGTTGTTACAGGGGGAAACAAAGGTATAGGGTATGAAATATGCAGGCAGCTAATGGAAAAAGGAGTAATGGTAATTTTAACAGCTAGGGATGAAAAAAGAGGCAAAGAAGCTGTTGAAAAGCTATTGAGAGAAGAGTCTTGTTATTTTCATCAAATGAATCTTGTAGTGTTTCATCAAGTTGATGTTGTGGATCCACAAAGTGTTTCCTCTTTGGTTGACTTCATCAAATCTAAATATGGAAAGCTTGATATTTTGGTAAGTCATCTACAACTACTCCTTTTTCCAATGAAAATATAGCTTGATATTTTGGTAAGTCATCTACAACTACTCCTTTTTCCAATGAAAATATAGCAACATACACATGTTCTCAAATAGGAATTACATAATTTCATACATCACTTGCCTCAATATTATCATAGAAATGAGTTTATATTTTTAGATTTTACCATATTTAGCATATTTTGTACTATAATTTGGATTATTTAGGGAAAAGACAATAATTTTTTAATTTGTGATTATGATTTTCATTTTTTG
The DNA here is from genome assembly GCF_029784015.1 of Lycium ferocissimum. NCBI lineage: Eukaryota > Viridiplantae > Streptophyta > Magnoliopsida > Solanales > Solanaceae > Lycium > Lycium ferocissimum. The sequence continues at coordinate 54,929,975 of NC_081345.1, read as the reverse complement.
ATGCTTAGAAAGTTGATTGAGAGTGATATTCATGTTTATCATCACAAATTTAAACATTGTTAGGTGAATTAAAGTGAAAAAACTAAAATTCCATTATTGAAATTTTTAAAAGCTTGAAAACTCACAAATGAATTTCGTGATTTGTTAAAATTTTTGACAAATTGGTGATTGGGGTGAAGATGTCATTTTGAAGCTATTAGGTGAAGATGTGAGCTATTTGGTGCTGTTTTTGACCCATTTCGATGGAGTTTCGTAGATGAAATCCAATTGTATTACAAGTTTGTATAATTTTATATAGGCATAATACATTAACAGACACTCAAACTTGGTTTCAGCTGGCAAGTATGCCCTCTAACTTTTGGTGTGCACAAGTAGACACTTCAATTTGTCTCCACTTTGTCAGTTGAACACTCCAACTTACAAAATGATCATCTAGACACTTTCAAAATTTATTTGTCACGTCAGCATTTGTGTTTACGTGTTCAACTTTATACAAGTTGAGGTGCCTACTTGGGCACACCTAAAGTTGGAGGCATCTTACTTTGCGTATACGTTTGAGGGTATATTTATGTATTATGTCTTTTGTATAATAGTGTAAAAGTTTGTATAACACCTCTAGTACACTATTATACACTTTTATTAAAGGTTGATACATTATTTACAATATTTATAATACTTTATACTTGGTGTATAAACACAGTTGCGAAAAAATTAGTTATGCGGACATAAGCTAAAAATATAAATAGGTGGGTGCAACATGTTGTGTTGGACATGTACAGTTTTGGAAGAATTCCCTTTCTTCTTGTTCAACCTTATGAACTATAACAGTTAATTTCATAGTTCACCATCCATATCTTTCAGCCGAGGACAAAATTTGAAGTTTCTAGATTCTGGCTTTTAGCTTGCAAGTTACTCCCTTCGGATCGAAAAGAGTGTCCGCTTAGTCATTTACATACGCTTTAAGAAAATATTAATTCCTAGATCAAAATAGGTAATTTGACTAACCTATTCCTAATTAAATAAGTATTGAGATTTGATCACTTAATACTTAATAAGGACAATTTTGGAAGAATAAGGTTAATTCTTTCTTGATTTGGTAAGTGGACACTCTTTTTGAATTTTTTTTTAAAAAAAAGAATAAGTGGACACTCTTTTTTTATCCGAAAAAGATTCTAAATTTATATTTTGTACATATTACTAAGAAGAAGTAAAACAAATACAAAATTGGGACAAAATTACTAAGTTTCGTCGAGTTTGTACCGTAAAGTGTAAACAATCTACTCCTGATATCTTTATAAGTACTATTTTAGTAATTTGTAAAAAGCTTTTCTTTTTGTACCAGATATCATTTATCCGATAAAAAAATATTATCTGGTAATTAAGGGAAGGGGACACTTTTATACGGCGAAAAAAATAATGTATCTCTTTTTAGGACGTTATATGTCAAAATAATCTTGACATTTTCTCTGATTTGGCGTGTCAAATTTGGCATTCGGGAATTCCGCTAATGACTTTGTTTTTTTTTTTTTTTTGAGCATTTTAATCTTCTAAGCAACGTAGTAAGATGTAGTTATATTTAAGTAAGAAAAAAAAAAACTTTTTGACTTTATTGCAAAAAGTCGTAAGTTTAGTTGACCATTCATGAAAGTAATCCAATTTATCCTTGAGTTTGTCTAATGGCTTTTGTAATTAAATTAATTAATATCGTTTAATCCAAGATTCATTGAAAATAAACAGATTAGAACATAACATTATCTCCTTCTTTTTTTTTGGTTCGTCGATTTTATCTTTCTTATATATTTTTTTTTCGGTCGATCGGTTTCTTGTCAAGTTATTATAAAATAGTCTCATATGGAGTTTAGTGGACGATATTTTCTAGTTAGGAAACTATTCCATCTTTCTAGGAACGAGCGATGGAGACATAGAAAGTACGGAAAAGGGCCAATATTACCCCTGAACTTTCAGAAATAGTTTATTTATACCCTTCGTTATACTATTGGGCTAATTGTGCCCTTACCGTTATACTATGGGCCAAATATACCCCTGAACTTTCGAAAATAGTTTATTTATACCCTTCGTTATACTATTGGGCCAATTGTGCCCTCACCGTTATACTATGGGCCAAATATACCCTTAAGTTACATGATCTGCCACGTGTCACAATCACACCCATTTCCCCCTATAATTACACCCATATTAAATCAATCACCCGATCCGACCCATCTCTTTATTTCACCCAACCCGTTTTGTTTATTTCAAACCCAAATAAAGTACCCGTACCCGTTTTGTATATTTCATTACAGGTTTTGTTTCTGTAAAACATGGTAGTATACAAAATGAAAACCCAAAATGAAGGATCATAAAATTATGGATAACACAATGACTTTTTGGTTTTAACTGTCACATAAATGGTGATTCTTAAAATTGCAATTAAGTGAAGGCTAGTATGTGTTGGTATTTTCTATAAGCAGGCTACTTGGTTGGTGGTCCATTGATGAATTAAGTCGAGAGGAACAGGCTCAACTATTCCATGATGGATTTCCTGGGATAGAATGGTTTTTTCTGTTTCTTTTCTCTTCCCCTCTGCCTGAGTTCTTTGCATTGTTTTCATTTCTATGAAGAAAGGATAAATTTGTTTTTGTTACTGTAACGATCCTATTAACGTGGTGAAATTTTTTATTTGGGTTTTCATTTTGTATACTAGCACGTTTTACAGAAACGAAACCTGTAATGAAATAAACAAAACTAGTACAGGTACTTTAGTTGGGTTTGAAATAAACAAAACGGGTTGGGTGAAATAAAGTGACGGGTCGGATTCAATGATTAATTTAATCTGGGTGTAATTACAGGGGGAAGTGGGTTGGGCCATTGTGATTGTGACACGTGGCAGACCGGGTAACTTAAGGGTATAATTGTCCCATAGTATAACGATGAGGGCACAATTGACCCAATAGTATAACGAAGGGTATAAATAAACTATTTCCGAAAGTTCAGGGGTATATTTGGCCCATAATATAATGGTAAGGGCACAATTAGCCTAATAGTATAACGAAGAGTATAAATAAACTATTTTCAAAAGTTCAGGGGTAATTTTGGCCCTTTTCCGTAGAAAGTATCATAAGTGGACCCAATACGGCCACATATTCTTGGGTTGTGTACCAATATTTGTTTTTTGGGACTTAGTTGAATTTTTTTAAAGTTTATTCACTTGGGACACAACTTCAAGCAGTAACGTCTGAAATTTTGCTACTTTTTACATTTGCATATGATGTGTGGCCTTGTGAAGGCCAAACATCATACATTTCTACCAAAAGTTTGGTATGGGCTAAGACAAAGTTCGGTCATTTTCTATGGCATGCATGTAAACATTGGCTAAATTTTATGATTTGAATTTTTCGTGTATGCCTGAAATTCAGTCGTACGTAACTGAAGTGCATGTAAATGTTGGCTAAAATTTCGATCATGTGTGTCTGAATATTTTTGCCAAAAAAAAAATATATATATATTCTTCAAATTTCAACAAGCCAACACACGATTTAACACCCAGATCTACTCCAAATAAGCTCAAAATTTGAAACAAAAGTTTCATATATTATAAAGAACAAATCACAATCATCAATTTGTCAAATCAACAACAAATCTAACAAATACATTTAGCACTCTTTACATTTTTCATATATGTCTGCATTTCAGTCAGACATAACTGAACTGCATGCAACAAAACTGTAATGAAACCAACAATTCAATATGAAAATTTCCAATGTAATGGACAATACTAACAATTGAAAGCATTGATACTTCGTATTTAATAAGTATTGTTGGGATAATTTGATTACATTTTGAGACTTGATTTGCAACACTATGTAATATTATCATAAAATATTTATAATAGCATTTTTAGGTTAGAATTTAGATTAAAAATTATAAGAATATGTCTTAGAAAAGGTGGCCGACACAGCATAACCCATGGCCCACGCAGGGCTAGACTGGCCATTTTAAGGTCTGTCACCATGGTGAGTCTATCTAGGCAGGGGCAGATTTATCTTAGGCCGAGGGGTGTCACGTGACATTGCTTCATCAAAAAAATTTACTAAATATTTATGGATAATTGGAAGCTGGAAAGAAAAACGAAGATAAATACAATAAAGTGACACTGCTTGGCATAGATAGCCGTGCAACTTACTTGTTCAGGCGCCTCTATTTTCTTTTAAAAGACTTGAGTTCGAAACTCAACACCTTGACCTCTCACAAGTTAACAAAAGCTTGAACCAATTTGTTCACAGTAGCTTCTTAAGGACTTGCGACAAGAAAATATTTGATAAGTAAGAATACTGTTGCTTTCCTGATTAGTGATTGTGCTATTTTTTTTTTCCTTTCATCTTCTTTCTCGTCGATGAAATTGATTAAGATTGATTCGCGGAATCAATTGAATGATAAGCTTTTTAGTGATCGTCTGATGCCTTGTATAAAAAGAATTGTTTAGTATTATTTATAATAAGGTTATTTTGAAAATATTTCAACAAATGAAAATTCATCGAGAAGAGGTCGAGTAATATACGGGAGTTTTGTTTTATTTATATTGTGTTCTTTTTTTAATATGACGATAATAGTATTTTATTTATTTGTTCTCATATTAAAATGTGACACTGCTTATGAAAAATCATGCGTACATCACTGTACCTAGGCTGGCCCGTTAAATTTTAAAGCTCGCGTAGGCTAATCTCAGCAGGGCTAAGCCAGCTCATATTGACAGTTTCCATCGATGATGTAAACATTATATTTGTTCCAATAAAAAAAATTAATTTTTAAATTATTAATTCTATTTTTATGAATAGCTAAGCGCGCACACGCGCGCGCACACATATATTTTTTATTATAGAAATTTCATTACATTGTAAGTGCATATATATAATGAACTTTAAAATTTTGGATATATCTATATAAGCATATGAAACACACAAAACACGCTAACCTTTATTTTAAATAGCTTTATATATATATATATATATATATATATATATATATATATACCAACCCCAGTGTAGTTAATTTGCAAAACGCCTTGAATTCACATGTGAGGCTTAAATTTGCGAGGCTTACGCCTCAAGTACTAGACTATGTGCTCTAAACACGGCTATCACTCAACGTTCGGAACTCGCTTAACAGTTCCTACTAAAATCATGTGTCAAATTTCTTAATTGGTACTGTTGGCCCTCAAATTCTTTAACAAATGAATAATAAAAGTTAAATATATTTATAGAAAAATGAAGATTGAGAGTAACTCAAACAACAAGTCCTAATATTGCATAGTTACTAATTAAGAACATCAAGTGGATAAATATCATTTGAATATCCTTATGAAGTTAGTTAGATGACTGAAAATTTGTATCTTCATTTCCTATTAGTCTTCATGTCTTAGTTCTATGTTTATTTCTCAAAATTATCAGACCTTTGCAATTTTGCTATTTGAAAGTAATTTTATATTTATTCATCAAAAAGTAATATTTAAATTGTAGCACTGACAATATCTAGTGATTATTTACTTTTAGGGGGTAATATGTGTAGCTTGATAATATTTTTTGAGAAACGATAAAGGGTCAAATTTGCCTCTGAACTATGCAGATTTTCCCTTCGTTAATGGTTGGGGTCAAATATGCTCTCACCGTTACTAGTTGGGTCAAATTTTCCCTAAGCTATGCGAAATGGAATAAATTTGTCCTTATTTTTAAAGGTGGAAGCTTAACACTTGATGATGACATGTGTCACGCAATTAAGAATTAATTATTTTCAACGGAGGGTAAATTTGAACCTTTCATATAGTTCAGGAGCAAATTTATCCTTCCCCTTAATTTTGTGTTTAAAAAAAAAAAATTTGTTCCTCCTTTCTCTCTTCATGCCACTACCTCCACCAATCATCCTTTCTTCCTTCTTCCTCCTTGTCTCTTGTCACGCCCCAACTCTGGAGAGGCGTGGCCGGCACCTGATGCCATACTCGGTCCGAGCGTACCATTGTGTAAATATGACTCTGGAAGGGTAACCCTTCACTTAGTCGACGAGGCCTACCTGCAAACAGATAATACCAACTAAGGTGACAAGGCCGTATCCTGAATCATCTTAACATAACATCAATCTTGTCTGAAGGGTAAGCACACCCAAAATTTATATGTATAAAACTGTGTAGGCCGACGAGACTGCCACACTGACATCCATAACATACAAGATATGTCTACAAGCCTCTAAAGAGTAATGACTGTACTATGGCCAGGACAGGGACATCAGTACGAAATAATGTACCAAGTATGTAAGGCGACTGACACTAAAATATAAGATAACTGAACATAAACTGAAGAGTCAATAAGAAATCCGGCTGTACTTACCTGCCTCTGCCATCTATTAACTAATAATGCGACATAAAACTACTTAGCCTCGTATAAGGCTTCTAGACATGCATGACTAGCCTCGTAGGCACTCAATGTAGCCCCGAAGGCAGTCTGTATGTATAATCATAGCCCCGAAGGCAAGCGAGCGTCTGTATAGCTCCGAAGGCATCTGTATGGTCAATAGCCCTGTAGGCAAGCATTATAGCCCCAAAGGCAAATATCATAGCCCCAAAGGCAAACATCATAGCTCTGAAGGCAAACATTATAGCCCCGAAGGCAAGTATCATAGCCCCGAAGGCAAGCATTATAGCCCCGAAGGCAAGTATCATAGCCCCGAAGGCAAACATCATAGCCCCGAAGGCAAGCACGCTTCTATATAGCCCCGAAAGCATCTGTATGGCCAATAGTCCCGTAGGCCAACATCATAGCCCCGAAGGCAAATATCATAGCCCCGAAGGAAAACATCGTAGCCCCGAAGGCAAATATATACTTCTTTAGACTGTACAATCTCACTTTTATCTACTAGCTACATGACCAACAATGCTAACTAAAAGTGAACTGCTGATGAGGGAAACTACTATATGAATATCATGAAACAACATAGACATGGAATCTCTGTGAATGGAATTTCTTTGTGCACTTGGTCGGGACTCGCTTGATAAGGAATCATGCCAAACAAAGAAAGAAGGATAGCCTTTACATAGCTCGATCTCCTTGTCTCTTTAATACTTTCAAAGCAGCCCACGATACAGCTCAATCTACATCAATACAATAAGATTCATGATTAATGCCAAGAAGGAACTATGTTCGTAGCTCTAAGCTAGTAGCTTGTCTAAATAAATTTGGGCAGCATCTCTCTTATGAATTTGACTTACTCCAACTCCACACATCATTAACAACAACCAGAGCAACACAAAAAGATACAATATATCATTAACAAGTCATCAACATATCACGATGAGCGGTAAGCTCGGATTGGAACCCATATAACCCTTGACACCCCTTATGAATTTCTTACTTTAACTCAACAATATCTATAACATGATGACAAGTATATTCATCCAGTTTTCCAGCCTTATATTTCACAAAATAACAAGAAAACAGTCCATGAAGTTCAACAACCTTAAAACTGATTTTTCAGACTACTAAAACACGTTTCTGACTTCTAGTGGATATTTAACATGTTCTTCATCCATCTAACCTTCCGTAGACTTAAAATAACTCTTATAAATGAGAGGGGGAAGAGTATTACCTTACATAACACGGAAAACCCCTATATTGGGCTTACTTCACCTTGAAGCAACCTCCAACTCAAGCAACAACACAACGAGCGACAAGCTTGGTTTATGATTGACATAACTATAGCTTTAAACCCTTTCTTACTTCCGTAACTTGTTAACAACAACAACCACAACATACTCAATTCATTCCAAGAGCCACAAAATAGATAATGGGATCTTCGAAACAGTTCAACAAACAACGACAACAAAACTACGATTTTCGACTTTTATCTTACGGGTTATCAACCGTACAAGCTAGTCAAAAGTTCTATGAACTCAAATACAAGGAGGAGGATAAAAATATTACCTTAAGATCCTTAAAACAACTCTCCACAAGAACTGTAACCCCTCCAAAATCAGTAACCACAAGAAGAACAAGAAACTCACTAGCACCACGGGATTCCCGACGTTTGATTTGCGCTATTTACCTTTGGTTTTCCCTTGGATCATGTAGAAACCCTTTACAGAGTATTTTGGGGTATTTAAGATCTGTTGGTGTCAAAAATGAGTTCTGATAAGCAAGCAACCAACTTATACATTAAAAGAAATTTCCCACCGCCTACGTGAGTCCCAACAGGGGCTGCCTGTGCAGTCTTACAAAAATGCGAATATCTCTCTATTATGACGTCTTATCAGCAAGCGGTTTAATGCGTTGGAAACTAGACTCGTAGACCTTCAATTTGGTGGGTAGATAGACGCATAACTCCAAGTAGATTGGGAGAAAAACTCAGTGACATCTGACCCAAGTTTCAGGTAACATATAAACGTAATTTGTTTTACAACTAGCTTGACTCCAAAACTTAACACACGACTATCATAAAACTAAAATACCTCATAAAATTCCCTTCTTAGCATGTTAAGCACTCCTAGTCGTCCTTAAAAGTATGGGTTATAACATTCCCAACTTTCGATGAAACTTATCTTCTTCGACTCGTTTAACTTCTAACCCTCTTGGTACTTTGATCTTAAACCTTTGTAACCTCTAAGGTAACATGATTAACTGTCATGACCCAAATTACCGATGGCGCGGGCACCTACCTTATTATCACTAGTAGGCGAACCCTTGCCCGTTAACCCATTAATCACTAGCCAATTTCAACTTCTTTAATCATTTATCCTCTAACAATCAATAAATAAGTGAATGAATAAATAGTCTGACCAAGTCATAAATAATAAATAATATAAGTGCGAAAGTCTTAACTATGACATCCCCAAAATCTGAAAGTCATCGTATAAGGACTCTAACCAACAATATCTAAAGAATGAAATATATGTCGAATATAATAATAAATAATGTCTAGAATTTAAAGTAGAAATTTGGAAAGGGAGATCTTCAGGTGGCGTGGCATGGCATGGGTAGAAGCTCACCCTCAGATCTAATCGAGCAAACTAGCTTCAAGCTAGAGATGTAGTCTGGATGAAATCTCTGGAACACAATCTGCACTAAAAAAGGGTGCAGCAAGGTAGTATCAGTACAAACACTATGTACCGGTAAGCATCATAGGCCGACTAAGATTAGTTCACGTATATAAGCATAAAATCAACAAGATAAATAGATAGGCACTTAATACTCAAATCCAAGTCACAGAATATCCCATAATAGAGTCACAACCTAAGATGAAGCTTAAACCACAATTCTGTCAAGTCTCAATAATCTCCCCTGATAATCACAAGTCCAAGTTCCGTCCCTAGGTAGAGTCACTAATCATATTTATATCACAATAGGCATTCAACATCCATACATCAAAACCAAATGAGCATATAATAATGCAGAGTAAAATGTATTGATGTGCAATGCAAAATATGATGATGTGCAATGCAATGCACTGGCCAACCACTCGAACTGTATATACATGCTAATTGGTGTCTTTACCCAATAGCTATGACCTACAGGAGACCCATGGTGTCCATGTATCACTCGTTCCGAATCTTTGCCCAACGGTAACGAGTCTCCGGATCTTTGCCCATAGAGGATCTTCATCAAATCATATCATATAACATCACATCACCTGGAACCATTTCCCATCGGGCATTTAAAACATTTTCTCTTATAGATACCATAAGTCTTTCATTAATCAGTTCCAAACCATTTCCATCATGTATGAATGCATAAATGCTAAATCAATGCAATAAATACCAACGAATATGCTATGGAAGTCACAACACTATAAGCCCTATCAAGACTTTTATAAATTAACTTTACAGTAAGCATGATCAATTAATGAAGTCAAGTGCAAATAAAGGTGCAAGTTACAAGGCTACAAACCATCCTAGGACTTTCGATAAATCATCTCAACTATGGAATGAATCATACAAACCATCTCTGTCAACATAAAAAGTCTATGTCCCTCTTTACTTCCAAATATAACGAGTACACCTCACAACTAACTGTTGTATTACCAAGATGCTCCATTTTCTCATATATTATCATCAATACCAAGTCATAATTCAATATAAATATATTTATGAATTGAGAATGCATGCTAAGTATGATCTCATCATCAACAGTAAATCATACGTCAAGTTTTCATTTGGGTACTATCATAGGTATATAAATCACGATTCAGGTCTAAACTCATTATCCTTCCTTTCTCCGATGATATGTGTCACAATAAGAGAGAATTTAGTACAACCCGTAGCACAACACAACAATTTAGGTAATAAGTCTAATCACAATAACAAGGCAACAAGCCACTATCAACCAAACTAATAGAAATCCATCCCAAATCGCCACTGTATGAATAAAACTACACCTTCACAATGCGTAAATAATGGCGACAAGCCCACATAATCAATCAATCAATACCAACCTAGGAATATCCAACCCAAACTCTATGTCCGAAGACCTAATCATGCTTTCTCCTATCAATTCTACACAATATATACATTTCGCTAATCAAAGTCTAACTAAAGTAAGCCGTAACCTACTTCGAATGCAGAACAAGAGCCAATAACTACTCCACACGAGCCTTCTGTTTCCGAAGCACCTCAGAACGGTCAAAGTCTAAAAATATGATGCTAAGTAAGCAACAAACCATGTATTTAAACAAGAACAACAATTTGGGGAAGAAGACCCACTCACTTCTACCCTTTTCAATGGATGAAACCATCCTTTAATGGTGAATTTATTATAACTTCTATCTCTACAATCATTAACCTTCAATTCATGAGTTTCTAATCAATTTTGTCCCTTGAAACAGATTTTAGGACAAAGTTTCCATTTTTATTAGAACCTTAAGTCTCAGCATGCAATTTCAACCATAAGAAATCAAATTTCCTTCCTAGAAAGTGATAATCTATACTCCTAGATGATTAATCAACAGCAAAATCAACAACCCATCAATTATTTAAAGGTTTACTAATTCTAGGGTTCTAGGATTTTCACCCACCATTGATGGACCTTAAACTAATCATGGAACTTGAAGAAGAATGGAAAATGGGCAAATAAAGGTGGGGACTTACCCTCCAAGATGCTTTCACCAATGAATGGAATGAAATTTGCCTATTTCTCTCTTGAAAACTGACTTTGGGGTCTTATGGGTAATGGTTTGGAGTTGGAATATAAAAATAGGGTTTTCTACCCCAGTCGGTCGCTGCAGCGGTCACCATGTCTGCTGCGGCAGTCCCGCTACAGCGGCCCTGAGTCCGCTACAACAGACCTGCTGGAACAGTCTGCACAAAAATGGTCATAACTCCCTCATACGGAGGAGAAACGCAACTATTCTTTTTGCTATAGCTTCGTAGTTATGATACGGATCTAATGGTTCAATCCTCACACAAAACAAAGGTCGTTTAATCAATATGGATCCCTTTCTAGCCAAAGACCTAAGGCGAAAACATCGAATACGAGCGCGACAAAACCCAAACCCATCTGAAACTCTTCGGAACCTTACCAAAACTTGTGGACAAGTTCAAAATCATCATATTAACTTGCTGGAACTTCCAAAATATTGACACGGGGTCATCCTAACCCGACGTTAATCGTGGTCAACTCTAACTCGTTAACTTAACTGGCTTCTCCATCAATGACTCAATTTACACTCGAACCTTGCGGGAACCAAAAAAATGACTTCATTAAGTCATAGATCATACTAACGGGACTTGGAGAAGGGTCGACAAGGGTAAATGGGTCAAAAACACTATAACAACCAGGCAGGTCATTACATTAACTTACTTTGTATAATCTCAAGGACGATCTCATTTTCGAGATTACATCAATTGACCTACGACATACTTGACGTATGAAAATACAAGATGTAACATCTCTCCCCGCCACCAATGTCATCATCACCTCCGCCACCTTTTTCTCTTCCCCTATCATTTTTCTTTCCCTCTTCCTGTTACCCCACCTCACCTACACCTCTAGGAGGGAATGGGCTAAACGACTTGAACATGTAATATAAAATACTATTTAAATGAATATGTATAGCCACATAGAGAGCAAAGGAGGAAAAAAGGGTGATTGACGATAGGGGTCACATTTTGTTCCTCTTTTCTCTCTCCGCGCACTACATCTACCACCAATAACCCTTTATTCCTCCTTTGACCCCTATGCAGCTATACACCTGCATTAGTATTCTATATTGCATGTTTAAGTCGTTTAGCGCATTTCCACCTGGTGGTATAGGTGGTGGTTGGGTGACGGGGAGACAGAAAGAGAAAGAAAATGAAAAGAGAAGATGGTGGTGGAGGTGATGGCAACAATGGTGGTGGGAAGAGAGACAAGAAGAAAGGAGGAAGGAGGAAGAAAGGGTGATTTGTGGTAGAGGTAGTGGTGGAAAGAGAGAAAGGAGGAACAAAAAAAAAATATAGAAAACTCAAAATTAGGAGAAAGGATCAAATTTGTCCTTGAATCAAATTTGTCCTTGAACTATGCGAAAGGGTCAAATTTTCCGCTGAACAATGCGAAAGGGTCTAATTTTTCCTCCGTTTAAAAAGATTAATTCTTAGTTGCGTGACACATGTCATTACTGGGTGCTAAGCTTGCACCATTTAAAATAAGGGCAGATTTGTTCTATTTCACAAAGTTCAGGGGCAAATTTGATATCAACTATTAATGGAGGGCAATTATGTTCCATTTCGCGTAATTCAGGACCAAATTTAACCTTTTGTCCTGTAAGAAATTGGGATTTTTCAATTATTTGGATGCTAATACATATAGTTAATTTATATCTCATGATGACTTTAATGCTATTGCATTGTTTGTACCTGTGAATATATGCTAGATATTTTATTTCTTGGGAGTTCTTTAGTTTTCTTAAACGTTTAATGTACTTTCTACATTTTTATTGTTATTATGCTACTTTATTAAAGTATAAGTTTTCAAAAATTAAAAATTCATGGAACTTACAATCCATGTCTTGATCCGTACTAAGTAAAATGCGCCGCCTCACGCCCCCTCTTTTTAAAACGCATTATCGACATATATGTGCAAGTACTTGATTTGTTAGGAAATATGTGGTTAATGGAACTCTAAAAACCAGAAGGTTGATTTTTCTTATTACACACGAGACAAGTTTACTTAGATTTAACTCTACTATAAGTAGGAGTAATTAAAAAGGTTATTCTTCTGTGTTAGTTAATTAACTTTAGGAACTTATAATAAACCACCTTAAAATTATTTGAATGAGTTAATAGTTATACTACAAATTTATTACTTAATACTCAGTTTATTTTTATTTTTCCATGATAAGGAATTGTGAAATTGGATAATTGCAGGTAAATAATGCAGGAGTTAATGGAATAATGGTAGAGGGAGATGTTTCAATCCTTCCGGAGATGATAGAAAGACAAGCTGCTCGAGGTTTATGCAACACAACTGAGGTTAGTGCTTTATTTTTCGCTACATTTTCCAATCCCTATATATTCGTAAAAAATGTTTTTCGGTGTTGGATTATAACAACAACAAAAAACCCAGTGTAATCTTATAAGTGGAGTCTAGGAAGAATAATGTGTGCAGACCTAATAATGTGTGCAGACTTTACTCTTACCTCGGGAAGGTAGAGCGGTTGTTTTCAATAGACCTTCGGTTCAAGGAAAACAATTCAAAGCAGTTTAACAAAAATAAAATACGGAAGTGAAGAAACCATGACAAATAATAAGAAAAGCAAGACATAGCACTCTAAGAGAAAGAACAACTAAATAATGCGACAATAGATAGTAACAGAAAATCGAAGAACAAGGAACTACGAGGATACTACTACTACTACGACTAGTATGAAAGGAGAAGCAGATACAATGCTCCAAACTATACCAAGCCTATCCGAGAAAATTGAGACAATGCGCCCTACTAGCTAACTGTCTACCTTAATGAGCGACCTTTGTATCCCCCTATCTAGGGTCATGTCCTTAGTAAGCAGAAGATGCATCATGTCCTGTCTAATAACTTCTCCCCAATGCTTCTTTGCCCTGCCTGTACCTCTCCTTAAACCCATCATCGTCAACCTCTCACACCTTCTCACTGGGGCATCTGCATGTCTCCTCTTCACATGTACCCTTGCCTTCCTGTAAAGAAATGGATTTAGGACCTAACTCAACCCCAAAAGCTAGCTCATGAGGGGAGGATTGCCCAAGTCCATATAAGGAGATCCTCTATCCTTTAATCCACCAATGTTAGACTCTTAATACCACACCTCATGCCCAGGGCTGGACATTTAGTGCGTGGGCAATTTTAATATGTGGGCACAACATTGGTAATAATGAATTGGGCGCGCGGGCTTGACTCTGATACCATGTAAGAAATGGATCTTGAGCCTAACTCTACCCCAAAAGCTAGCTCATGAGAGGAGGATTGCCCATGTCCATATAAGGAGACCATGTACCCGTTAACCCACCAATGTGGGACTCTTTACATTCCCGCATCTGCCACTGGGCCACTCCCACCTTGCCTGGAATATCTTCATTTTTTATCCTATCTCTCCTACTATGCCCACATCTATATCAACATCTTCATTTTCTCAACTTTCATCTTTTGAACATGGGGGTTCTTGACTAGTCAACATTCTACTCCATACAACATAGTTAGATTGAATAGTTCAAAATACTTTTTGGAGAAATATTTATTAAAGATTAATAATAATGTCAACAAATTAGATAATGTTACAATGAAGTTTTTGAATATAATCAAAAGTTGGTATTAATGTATCAGTGTTGGTTAACTAGATTATTGACATGAAGCTACGAAAGATGGTTATGAAGAGAATGATTTTCGCCCAAAGTAAGGCAAAATTATCTTCCTCCATTTGATGGGAAAAAAAAAAAAAAAACAATATCAACAACTAACCAAGAAAAAATAATTTTTTTTTAAAACAATTCTCGGGAAAAAGTTTTCGTTATACCAAGATGCTTAATATGCCACTATCCTTTTTCTAATGTGCGAATACTAGATAGCACTGTAACCACTAGTCTAAAGCTTGATCATTTATGTTGATATAACCACCTATTTCAAAGTATTTTTAACCATTAAGTTCCAATTGTTGTGGGTTTACGCTGAGTATGTTATTGTTGTTAAGGTTCAAATTGTGTCAACTCTTATCTACCATTCTCTCCCTTGAAAAATATACAATACCATAAAAAATACAATTGTGAGTAAAATAAACTCATTGATAGTAATTGAATTTTGTATTAAATATGGTTAACTCTGAAATATACTAATGCAGGAGGATGAAGTTCCAATCAAGTCAACTGGAAAATTGATAGAGAATTTTGAATGGGCAGAAGAATGTATAAACACTAATTATTATGGAGCAAAAAGAATGATTGATGCCTTTATTCCACTACTCCTCTTGTCTCCTTCACCAAGGGTTGTTAATGTTTCTTCTTCGCTTGGAAAGATAAAGGTACGATTGTATTTTTTCCTTTTACTAATAACGACTTGCTGAATTGCAAATTTGTTTCCACTTAATGTCATTAGAGAAAAGTTGGGCATAATTTTTCTCTCTCCTCTCATCTCTTATTTTCTCTCTCCTCTCATAAGTAACGGTAAGTGACCTCCTCCCCCCCCCAACCCCCACCCCACCCACCCCAACCGGCGACCACCACCACTGTTTCCGGCCGGCCAGATCTCTTTCTCTCTCCTCTGTTCTCTCTTTTCTCTCCTTCCTTTTTTTTTTTTTTCTCTATCTTTCGACCGCACCGGTGGGTTTCGGGCAATTTACGCACCGATCGGGAACGATGATTCCGGTCGGTGAAACGGTGATTCCGGTCGGTGAACGGTATTTTCCGGCGAGAGAAACCGGTGTTTCGGCGGCAAACAGAGATTTCTCGGTGGTGAACAGGTTTTACTTACTTGGAGTTGGTACCTCCAATAGCCCATTTCCTGTCACTTAGCCTTATAAATTTTTGCCTGCTTGCCTGATTGAATACCTATTTCTTTGCTTATAGACTATTACTAACGTGTGCTATAGTATTGATCTTTCGTTTGTCTTAGATTAACCTTTCACTAGCGTATATTTGCGTTACTGGCTTTGGTGAGGGATCGTAGACTAGGGTCATGTTCTCGGTTGGGATCGGGGGACTAGGGTTAGGGGGCTAAGGGGGTTGAGGAGCCTCTTAGATTGAGAGTAGGGTCTTGGAATATTGGGACTTTATCGGGAAAGTCCATAGAGTTAGTTAAGATTCTTAAAAGAGGAGGATTAATATAGCTTGTGTCCAGAGACTAAATGGGTAGGACCTAAAGCTAAGGATGTGGACGGGTACAAGCTTTGGTTCTCGGGCAAGTCGAGGTATAGGAATGGGGTAGGGATCTTGGTAGATAGTGAGCTTAGAGATCGGTGGTAGAGGTTAGGAGGATCGACGACGGATGATGGCGATTAAGTTAGTCGTTGGAGGGTTCACCTTGAACATTATTAGTGCCTACGCGCCACAAGTGGGTTTGGACGAGGAAGTAAAAAGACGCTTTTGGGAGGACTTGGACGAAGTGGTGGTAAGTATACCGCCTACTGAGAAGTTATTCATAGGAGGAGATTTCAATGGGCACATTGGGTACGTTTCGAGGGGTTATGACGAGGTGCGTGGAGGATTTGGCTTCGGGGGACGGGAATGGTGGAGGAGTCTCACTCCGGATTTCGCAAAAGCTTTTGGATTGGTGGTAGCCAACTCGTGTTTTCCGAAGAAGGAGGAGCACTTGGTAACCTTTTGTAGCTCGGTGGGCGCGACGCAAATAGACTTCTTGCTCTTTAGAAAAGATGATAAAGGCCTCTGTAAGGACTGCAAGGTCATACCGAGTGAGAATCTTACGACCCAACATAAGCTACTGGTGATGGATTTGGAGGTAAGAAGGAAGAAGAAGAAGAAAAAGGTTGTGGATGACCGACCGAGGATTAGGTGGGGGAGTTTGACTCCGTCTAGTGCCCTAGAGATGGGGGAGAAGTTGATAGCTATGGGAGCGTGGGATAGTAGGGGGGATGCGAGCGATGTGTGGGATAGGACGGCCGGTGCATTCGGGAAGCGACTAGAGAGGTATTGGGGGGTCTCGCGAGGCCGCCGTCGTGGGCACCGAGGGGATTGGTGGTGGAATGGAGAAGTCCAAGGGAAGGTAGAAGCAAAGAAGAGGTATATATGAAGGGGTAGATAGCAAGGACGATGAAGAGAAGCGGACGAATAGGGAAAAGTATAAGATGGCGAGAAAGGAGGCGAAGTTGGCAGTTTCGGCAACTAAAACGGCAGCCTTTGAACGCCTTTATGCAGAACTAGAGGACAGAGGTGGGGATAAGAAGCTATTTAAGCTCGCCAAGGCGAGAGAGAGGAAGGCACGCGACTTGGATCAAGTGAAGTGCATCAAGGACGAGGATGGCCAAGTGTTGGTACAGGAAGACCGCATTAGACAGAGATGATGCGCGTCATACTTTCATGAACTCTTGAACGAAGGAGCGGACGAGAGACATTGTGTTGGGAGGGTGGAGCACTACGATAGGCGTCGCGACTTTGGTTATTGTAGGAGTATAAAGGTTGAGGAGGTTAAGGGAGGCATTCGTAGGATGCGCGAGGAAGAGCGGCCAGGACCCGACGAGATTCCTCGGAGAATTTTGGAAGAATGCGGGGCGGGGGTAGGCTTGGAGTGGGCGACTAGATTGTTTAATGTCATTTTCAAGTCGGCGAAGATGCGGGAAGAATGGAGATGGAGTACAATGATTCCCGTGTACAAGGACAAGGAGACATTCAAAGCTGCAACAACTATAGAGGTATCAAGCTGCTAAGTCACACTATGAAAGTGTGGGAAAGGGTGGTGGAAATGAGGGTGAGGAGAGGTGTGTCTATTTCAGAGAACCAGTTTGGTTTCATGCCGGGGCGCTCGACTACAGAAGCCATTCATATTGTAAGGAGATTGGTGGAGCGATATAGGGAGCGGAAGAGGGACTTGCACATGGTATTCATTGACCTAGAAAAGGCTACGACAAGGTGCCAGAGAGGTCACTATGGAGATGCTTGGAGGCTAAAGGTGTGCACCGCGGTGTACGTTAGAGCGATAAAGGACATGTATAATGGAGCTAAGACCGAGGGTAAGGACGGTAGGAGGAGACTCGGAAGCACTTCCCACGGTTCGGTGGGGTTGCGTGGGATCGACTCTTAGCCCGTTTCTGTTCGCCTTGGTGATGGATGAATTGACGCGACAAATACAAGGTGAGGTGCCTTGGTGTATGTTGTTCGCATGAGATGACATAGTTACGATTGACGAGACTCGCAACGGAGTTAACGATAAGTTTGAGGGTTTTGAGGCACGACGTTGGAGTCTAAAGGATTTAAATTGAGTAGGACCAAGACAGAATACTTGGAGTGCAGGTTCAGTGGCGTACCGCGTGAGGGGGATGAGGAAGTGAGGCTTGGTACCCAGGCCATTCAAAAGAAAGGAAGTTTCAAGTACCTTGGGTCTATTATACAGGAAGATGGGGATATCGACGACGATGTTTCACATCGTATTGGTGCAGGGTGGATGAAATGAGACTCGCCTCCGGAGTGTTTGTGTGATAAGAAAGTGCCTCCAAAACTTAAAGGCAAGTTCTACAAAGTGGTGGTTAGGCCGACTTTATTGTACGGAGCGGAGTGTTGGCCGGTCAAAAATGCCACATTCGGAAGATGAAAGTCGCGAAATGCGAATGCTTGCGGTGGATGTGTGGGCACACTAGAGAGATAGAATTAGGAATGAAGATATCCGAGACAAGGTGGGAGTGGCATCGGTGGAGGACAAGATGCGGGAAGCAAGGCTGAGATGGTTTGGGCATGTGAAGAGGAGAGACAAAGATGTTGCAGTGCGGAGGTGTGAGAGGTTGGCTATGGATAGTTTCAGGCGAGGTAAAGGGAGGCCGAAGAAGTATTGGGGAGAGGTGATTAGACAGGATATGACACGGTTTTCTCACCGAGGACATGACCTTAGATAGGAGGTTGTGGAGGACTCAGATTAGGATAGAAGGCTAGGTGGCTTACCCTTTCACCTTAGTAGTTGCAGTTTCGCTCATTTGTTTATTACCTTTGGTTTATGCATCTGATTGCTGCTTATATTTGTTGGGCCGTTGGTACTTTGATTATTTTATTTATATATAGTAGTTAATGCTCCTTTATGTCTTGATCGGTCTACCATGACTTTCTCGCTTTTGGTATTTGTGTTATCGTATTGTTTTCGATATGCTTGGCCCTATCCGACCTTTTGTCTTGTTTTCCTCTTATCTTCCTCTTCTCCTCTCTTGAGCCGAGGGTTTTCGAAAACAACCGCCCTACCCAAGGTGGGGGTTAGGTCTGCGTACACTCTACCCTCCCCAGACCCCACATGGTGGGATTATACTGGGCTTGTTGTTGTTGTCATTAGAGAAAAGTTATTTATTTTTTCTTTGCGAGAATTTTGTCAATTCTTGATATAATATGAAAAGAAGTTTCGGAAAAACCATTTCACCTGTTTTTGAATGCTTAGGGTCGTAATTCTAAGAGGGTGTTTGGCTAAGTTTATAAGTTGATCAAATTAATTTATATGCATTTTTTCGGTTATTTACGCGTTCGGTAAACATCAAAAGTGCTTATAAATCAAGTACTTTAAGCCTAGAGTTACAAGTAGGTCACCCTTATTTTGTGATTTTCCCGCTTATAAGCACTTTCAATTTGACCAAATTTTTTCCTATTTTATCCTTAATATCTTTTAATTCTAAAAGTACTTGGTCAAAACAAAATTGCTAATTTCCTCTACATTCTATATTTGTTGTTCATCCTTTTCGTTGCAAAGATACTTTTAGATTAATAATTTTATTAAAAAAATTAAGGGCATTTGATTTTTTAATAATGGAACAGCTTATCAACACTCTTTTACCAAACACATCATTTTCTTATTACTAATTTTGACACTTTTATCCAAATACGTAACAACTTACTTACAAAATTAATTTCAACACTCAAAAGCACAAAATGCTTATCATCTATTTACATTCAGCTAATCTGAACGGGATCTAAAAGAGACAGTTTCAGCTCACAATACTATTTTCTCTTGCCTTTTTATCATCTTTTTTGTTTTCTTATACTGCACTTTTTTTTTTTTTAAAATACATGTTCAGCTGGTATCAAATGAATGGGCCATAAAGACTTTAAGTGATGGAGAAGGCCTTACAACAGAAAAAGTGGATGAAGTACTCAATGAGTTTCTTATGGATTTCAAGGAGGGCCTATTAAAAGAAAAGGGCTGGCTCACTGATATGGCAGCTTATACAGTCTCAAAAGCAGTCATGAATGCATACACAAGAATTGTGGCCCAAAAGAATTCTTCCATATGTGTCAACTGCATTTGCCCAGGCTTTGCAAAGACAGATATTACTTGTAATACTGGGCCTATGACTCCACAAGATGCTGCTGAAGGCCCAATACTTCTGGCCCTTTTGCCTGAAGGTGGGCCTACTGGCCAGTTCTTTCATCAGAAGAACGTTCCGACAACATTCTGAAAAGAAAAAGGTCCAATTTAAGCGTTGTGAAGCTACTTACATAAAACACCACATGAACTTGTACTATTATATGTTAAAGAATAGAATTCTTCTATTTCCCCTGAATAAAATCGGATGTTCATTTGGCATGAGTAGCGTACGAGCCCTTACTTGATGTCTCTAACTGCCCCATAGCTGGTGAATCGTTTGAATCATAAGAATGAAATCAGTAGACATCAGGCTTATAAACTATTGTTTGCAACAATGGCGGATAGGCTTGATAAAATTTATAAAAAAAGAAGTAACAATAATATTTGTCGTTCTATATAGGCAAAATAATAAATCTAATTATCACTGTTATGGAGATTCTTATTCCATTATCTAAGAAATATTTTTCAATTGTATCCTTTCTATATTTTCAAGTTTTTATTTTAATATCTCAAGTTACAATTAATTTTAATTATTCAGCAAAAGCCTTTTTATAACGACTAGGAAATTACTATACGTATTATAAAGTTACAATTATAATTAATATGAGAAAAGTTGATTATTTTCTTATATGGTCATGGCATTAGGAATGTAATAAATTTTCTGTTCAAAATTTTCTGTTTTTAATTAAATGACAATAGAACTCTATTTGATATTCTAGAGCTTTGAATGAAATTATTTAAATCTTGATATCTACCAATAAAATTTTTGACAACAAGAACGAAGATATTGTATTCCAACAAATTCCTAACTTCTTATTAACTTGAAAGAACCTTTCCCAAGTTATATAATAAGACATGTCACTTTTTTACATACAGGACTATAAACTATAAACACATACTAATAACTAGTTATTTAATAATAGCAAAGATTTTGGGAGCCGTTAACTGTTGAATGCCTAAATAGATGTTTTAGTGACCTATCCTTGAGCGATCTATGCTTGAAATACAATTTCTTACCGGTGATAATCAATACATGACGATAACATTTTTTTTGCAGGTTAAATTCTCGAGTTGAATGAACTTGCAGTAATTAAATTGGTTGAGTGTCATGATATTTAGTTATCTTTAGTAATAATCAAGCATTAAATGTTTCTCAGGATACTTGGAAACATGTCTCTTTCAATAACTTCCCTCCCGTGCTTTAATTACAATTGAGGCGACACGATTTTTCAAGGGGTCCTGTGACTAAAGTCTTTAATTATTCCTTATGTATAATTAATGTAGTCTTTAATTATTCCTTATGTATGATTAATGTATGTAATTTATTTCTAAGATGATTGTGTAGGTGTAGGTAATTGTCATTTTTCCCCATCTTTACTTAAATAACATATTTTTCGTAATAAGTGAATCTTCTTTTTATTGATTAAATAGATAAATGATAGATACCCCTACTACTCGATTTTGATAGAGATAGGCAGATTGAGGGATCCACAATCTCCATGAACTTCACGGGTTGACTATTTTCTATTTTCTTTTCATTTAGGACACACGATCTAACATCTTGGCGTGTGTGCTTCTTTTTATTTTAGTGTCAGGTTAGCCCTCTCATTAAATGGTATGTAGTATGTTGCAATGATGAATTTTTCTAGTTTTCTCTAATGTTTTTTCTTTTGTTGTCCCTCTTTGATTGGTAAGATTAACTATTTGCTTATTACTTTTTAGGTTTATATTTGTTAACGAATCAGTTGAAGATGCAAATCAAAAAATGGCTTTAGAAGGACAGTTTGGTGGTGAAGAAGTGGTATGCGAATTACTTATCTTCAAATTATATTTATGTACCATTCTTTTTTGGGTTGTCATGTGGAACTTCGTTGGATGCAATTAGAGGCGGAGCCAGGATTCGAGGTTTGTGAGTTCGGAAAGTTGACGCAGCATACGACGCCAGCAAGCAATATAATAACCACCAAACTAATTACCGAGTGTTGATATTCAATATATAATTAAAAAGTAACGAACCACTTAAAACACCAAAATAGACAAACAAATGATTCTTCATTTTTTTATTTTTATAAAAAATGGATTCATCTGAACCAAAACATTTTTTTTTTTTTTAGTATTAAAAAGAGGAGGAAGAGTGGAGAAAGAGAATACTGCAGTCAGCAGGACGTTTGCCACGGTTCGATAGACGGCAGTGGTGGTCAGCGGCAAAAGTTAGAACCCTAAATTTCTTTGAAAATCTAATTTTGGGTTTGAGCATATATTTGATTTTGTGAAAGGAACTGAACTATCTTTTGTTTAGAGAGGAAGATGTTTTTTCCTTTTTTTTTTAGTTGTTTATTTTATGTTTTCTTTTATTAAAAAAAGTTTAATAAAGCAATTTCTCCATATAGCAAAAACAGAAAACTGATGCAAAGTCTATTATATTGTGCCTTTGAAAGTTTATTTTATTGTTCCTTTCAAAAAGAGAATCAGTGCAAATAGCCAAAAAGAGTAAAAGCTAAAAATGAAAATTGCATGAGACATGAGGTTTTGAACCCACATCACGTAGAAAGTAGGGCATTGCAAGCCTCTTCATTACCATTGAACTATCTACTTGTTTTGATGTGGGTTTGCACATTAGTATTGATGTAAATTGACTGGAATTTCTAATACAAATACAGGCTCGACTCAAAAGCTATTAGGTTCGCCCGAACCCCCATGCCACATTGTAGCTCCGCCCCTGGATGCAAAAGGTGGTAATGCTTATGTTATATATATATATATATATACTCGTCAAAGTAACAAAAAAATATTTTATGCGATGTGGATGAGAAGGACCTATCTATACATCTCTTGGTCTTGGTGAGTGTGTTGTTTAATTTTGTCCATTTTATTTATGATATTATGGTAGAGTTAAATTGCATTAATATTACTTACAGCAAGACTGTAGGACAAGTGAAATAAAATAAAAAACCTAGACACATGGATTAACCCTGTCACTACAGCCACCCCTACCGGTTTATACCAAGCATGAAGCTGATGGTTTTGTTCCATTCACATTTTTAGCAACAAAAAATGAATAAAATGAACAAGTTTATTCAATTTGTTTATTTCTTAACTATGGCACAATTCTATCGTCCAAGAAGAAATTTGGGGAAGTGAAGAGAACAAGAAATGGAAGTAAGCCCCATCCGATGTACCAAGCACATTGAGAGACTAGCCTGTCAATAAGAAAACCAAAGACTAGTCTATCAATAAGAAAAGCTCCTCTCAATAATTCTAGGCAAGTATATTTATTAAGTACTCCTTATTTACTCTATCTATATCGGCTACAAGAAAAATGAACTTAATTACATGTTCTTTAGTTTAAGAAATTACTACTCCAATTGATAAAATAAAACCTTTGAGAATACATGAAAGTAATATCATTCCCGAAAGGCCAAATGCTTATCTTCAATAACATAACGGCCAAAATGGGTTTAACCATTGTTTTGATGCAAAGACTAGCCTATCAATAAGAATTGATGAATATTAACAAATTGGTTTACTCTATCTAATGGCGCGATTTCATCAAAAACTCGGAAAGGCTTAGCTTATCTCTTTGCCTCGGTGGTTGTAACCATTGTTTTGGTGCCCAACAAAGTTGGTCTAGCATTCAAATTGGTGAATATTACAAATTCGATCTCGGCCCCATGTTGGCTTTGAGAAGGATCCAAAGACTGTCTAGCATTCAAATTGGTGGAAAAATATTACAAACTCTGAACTCACCTTCGTGGGAACAATCATATGGCGGTTTCCATAGCTTATCTCAAAATGCATAAAAAAAGGTTTAGAAGTATGTTAGATAGCCATTAGACCATCCCATCACGGAATCGAAATTGAGAACGATCTCTACGACTCGCGGACCCGAAGGCCAAATGAGCTGTTAATTACGCTCGGTCTAATGAAGAGAATGAGAAATGGAAATAAGCCCCATCCGAGGTACCAAGCACATCGAGAGACTAGCCTATCAATAAGAAAAACAAAGACTAGCCTATCAATAAGAATTCCAGGCAAGTATATTTATTAAGTACTCCGTATTTACTCTATCTATATGGGCTTCAAGAAAAATGAACTTAATTACATATTCTTTAGTTTAAGAAATTACTACTCCGTATTGATAAAATAAAACCTTGAAAATACATGAAAGTCTTGTCATTCGTTCTTTGCCTCGGTGGTTGTAACCATTGTTTTGGTGCCCAACAAAGTTGGTCTAGCATTCAAATTGGTGAATATTACAAATTCTGATCTCAGCAGCCATGGAAAGGCTTAGCTTATCTTCAATAACATAACGGCCAAAAAGTGGGAGAGTCTGTCAAACAGCCAGTAGACCATCCCAGCACTTGAGAACGATCCTCTACAGTTCCATTACTTGATCACCGTTAACCACACTCTGATCTAATGGCCGCGATTTCATCAACCAAACTCAATTTCCTGAAAGTACTGTCATTCGTTGCTGCCTCGGTGGTTGTAACCATTGTTTTGGTGCCCAACAAAGTTGGTCTAGCATTCAAATTGGTGAATATTACAAATTCTGATCTCAGCAGCCATGGAAAGGCTTAGCTTATCTTCAATAACATAACGGCCAAAAAGTGGGAGAGTCTGTCAAACAGCCAGTAGGCCATCCCAGCACCTGAGAAGGATCCTCTACAGTTCCATTACTTGATCACCGTTAACCATTGTTTTGATGCCCAGCAAAGTTGGTCTAGCATTCAAATTGGTGGAAAAATATTACAAACTCTGAACTCACCTTCGTGGGAACAATCATATGGCGGTTTCCATAGCTTATCTCAAAATGCATAAAAAAAGGTTTAGAAGTATGTTAGATAGCCATTAGACCATCCCATCACCAGAATCAGAATTGAGAACGATCCTCTACAGCTCCATGACCCGAAGGCCAAATGAACTGTTAATTACGCTCTGGTCTAATGAAGAGAATGAGAAATGGAAATAAGCCCCATCCGAGGTACCAAGCACATCGAGAGACTAGCCTATCAATAAGAAAAAACAAAGACTAGCCTATCAATAAGAATTCCAGGCAAGTATATTTATTAAGTACTCCGTATTTACTCTATCTATATGGGCTTCAAGAAAAATGAACTTAATTACATATTCTTTAGTTTAAGAAATTACTACTCCGTATTGATAAAATAAAACCTTGAAAATACATGAAAGTACTGTCATTCGTTCTTTGCCTCGGTGGTTGTAACCATTGTTTTGGTGCCCAACAAAGTTGGTCTAGCATTCAAATTGGTGAATATTACAAATTACGATCTCGGCGGCCATGGAAAGGCTTAGCTTATCTTCAATAACATAACGGCCAAAAAGTGGGGAGTCACAATCAAACGGCAAAATGCGGTTTAGAATGTTAGACCATCCCGGCGCCCGAGAACGATCCTCTACCAGGTTCCATTACTTGATCACCGTTAACCACACTGAAAAAACGATCTAATATATTTATTAAGGCCGCGATTTCATCAACCAAACTCAATTTCTTTAGAAGAAATCTTGTCATTCGTTGAAAATACATCTGCCTCGGTGGTTGTAACCATTGTTTTGGTGCCCAACAAAGTTGGTCTAGCATTCAAATTGGTGAATATTACAAATTCTGATCTCAGCAGCCATGGAAAGGCTTAGCTTATCTTCAATAACATAACGGCCAAAAAGTGGGAGAGTACGTCAAACGACCGAAAGTGGCCGTCCCGGCCTTACACATAGAAGGATCCTCTGCGGTTCCATTACTTGATCACCGTTAACCATTGTTTTGATGCCCAGCAAAGTTGGTCTAGCATTCAAATTGGTGGAAAAATATTACAAACTCTGAACTCACCTTCGTGGGAACAATCATATGGCGGTTTCCATAGCTTATCTCAAAATGCATAAAAAAAGGTTTAGAAGTATGTTAGATAGCCATTAGACCATCCCATCACCAGAATCAGAATTGAGAACGATCCTCTACAGCTCCATGACCCGAAGGCCAAATGAACTGTTAATTACGCTCTGGTCTAATGAAGAGAATGAGAAATGGAAATAAGCCCCATCCGAGGTACCAAGCACATCGAGAGACTAGCCTATCAATAAGAAAAACAAAGACTAGCCTATCAATAAGAATTCCAGGCAAGTATATTTATTAAGTACTCCGTATTTACTCTATCTATATGGGCTTCAAGAAAAATGAACTTAATTACATATTCTTTAGTTTAAGAAATTACTACTCCGTATTGATAAAATAAAACCTTGAAAATACATGAAAGTACTGTCATTCGTTGCTGCCTCGGTGGTTGTAACCATTGTTTTGGTGCCCAACAAAGTTGGTCTAGCATTCAAATTGGTGAATATTACAAATTCTGATCTCAGCAGCCATGGAAAGGCTTAGCTTATCTTCAATAACATAACGGCCAAAAAGTGGGAGAGTCTGTCAAACAGCCAGTAGACCATCCCAGCACTTGAGAACGATCCTCTACAGTTCCATTACTTGATCACCGTTAACCACACTCTGATCTAATGGCCGCGATTTCATCAACCAAACTCAATTTCACCGAAGAAATACTTGTCATTCGTTCTTTTCCTCGGTGGTTGTAACCATTGTTTTGGTGCCCAACAAAGTTGGTCTAGCATTCAAATTGGTGAATATTACAAATTCTGATCTCAGCAGCCATGGAAAGGCTTAGCTTATCTTCAATAACATAACGGCCAAAAAGTGGGAGAGTCTGTCAAACAGCCAGTAGGCCATCCCAGCACCTGAGAAGGATCCTCTACAGTTCCATTACTTGATCACCATTAACCACACTCTGATCTAATGGCCACGATTTCATCAACCAAACTCAATTTCCACAAGCCTATAGAACAGATCCCGTTCAAGGAAGGTCGTCGCTTGTTATCCCCCTGCTCGACATTAAAAACACTTTCTCAGTACAATACTTGCTCGATGTGGGATAATGGCAAAGCACAGCTTCTTTTCTTTTAATAAAAGATTTAAGAATTAATGTGGGCCCGTGGAGAAGGGATGACGGTAGGAAAGTCTTTGGTCAGCACCTTGTTCTTTTTCGCTTTTGTGTTTTCTTTCTTTTCAAATGGTTCAAAGATGAAACCCAACTGTTTTTTCTATAGAGATTTCTATGAAATTATGGAAAAGGGAAGATTGGTATTGAGAGAACAATTATTCTTTGAATTTGGAAGTTTACCTTTCGGCATTGAGATTAATATACGTTGCCAGTTTTTGTTGTTACTTCCACTCTGTACCACTCAGCCATGGCAATTGATGCACGCATTAATTAGAATAGCGTATCAATTGATGTACTCGCACCCGATTTTTACACCAAGTTAATCGATGCATGACATGTGCTTGTATAAAATCTTTAAGTACTTAATCATGGTTAATTAACATGTATTCTCACCTCATTAAATCACTTAACTATAGTAAATTTATTCAGTTAGGTATAAACACCCGTTGCAAGCAAGTATAATCAAATTTTTTTACAATTGGTTGAGTTTCCGTATGTATTGGGTTAAATTCGTGAAGCATAACTGGACCTATATCGTTAGGCCACGTGGCTTAAGGGATAAGTCAAAGATGAGTCAGCATTGAGTGTCACCGGAGGAAATGCCATTGCACCGGAAAAACCACTTGGACCGGAAGACTGTTGGAATAGCTCCGGAATAGAGCTCAACGGACTGCCTTTACAGATTGAGTTGAACGTTATCTACTGGTGTTATTAGGCTTAATGGTCCTCTTTATTTCTCATTATTAATATCCAATTAATACTCATTATGGGCAGGGGCGTAATACATGGAATATGTGCTCCTAGCTCTTAGTATAAATAGAGATTATCATTCCCATTGTAAGGACACGAAATTCATGAGGAATACACACCATTTATATGCAATTACTTCATTTCTTAAGTTTTTTACTATTTTATTAAGGGCTAAATCCCAGGCTTGGCCGGAGAAATCAACACCGAGCTCAATCAAGGCTCAGTCTATTCTCAACCTTGCTTTGCTTTATTTCGTTTACATTTGAGTTACTTGCATATTATGTTGATTTACTGGTCAATTTGATCCACGTTTCCTTGACCACAGACACAAATTCAACTGAACCGTTTTTCTGGTAAACAGTTTGGCGCCCACCATAGGGCCAAGATAGTTGTGGTTGTCATTGTGACCATCGTTTGTCTTACTAATTTTCCTTGAGTTTTTTGTTTTCCTAAGTATCCGTTGACAAGTGGAAATCACAACACGAGTACTGGACACAATAAGGACAACCATCCGCTAGGTCTGGATGGCGTTGATACGCCCAAATTACACCCTTAAAATAGGAGTAAAGCGGTTGTTGGTCAAATATAAAACCCAACGAGGTTGGGGTCGAATCCCATAGGGAATACGACGAAGAAATGTGCTTAGCAAGTGTAATGCTCAACTATTAGTCTATATTTCTAGGGAAGGGGTATAAGGCCTCATTTGTTTTCATTAAGATTAAGACGTCTGAATCTGAATGCAGATCTGAATCATTAAGATGTTGTCTCTAGGTCTGAATACTAAATGATTAAGACTGTTTGTTTTTCAATATCTGAATATGCATAATGTATTTATTTAAACATAATAAATATACAATTCAAATTAAAAAGTAACTAAATAGTAGAAAATAAATACAAATTTAATAAAAAAAAATTTATTTGATTAAAAAAAAATGAAACATTTATGCTCACTAGTAAAGGTGGAGATGTTTTGTAGTCGTGGTGGGTGGTGAGTAGGGGTGGAGGGGTGAGTGGGTGGGAGGTAGTGGGGGTGGGGGTAGGGTTGGTGGTGGGGTTGGCGGGGAGTGAGGGTGGGGTTGGTGGTGGGAGATGAGGGTAGTAGGGAGTGGGGATGAGTGGTGTGGGGTAGGAGTTGATGGTGGGAGTGGGGTTGGTGGTGGGAAATAGGGGTAGTGGGGCTGGGTGGGATTGGGGTTGGTGGTGGGTTGTAGTGGAGGGTGGGTGGGAGGCAGGGTAGGGTTGGAGTGGAGAGCCGGTGGGGGTGGGGTTGAGATGGAGGGTTGGGGTTGGGGTTGGGGTTGGAGTTGGTGGTAAAAAAGTTCCATACAAAAATACTTCTGAATGATATTAAGACTTGGTTCAAGATTTTAATGATTAAGACCTATTCAGACCCAATAAGTGCTTAGATCTTAATATAAACAAATGCACTTAATGGCTTAAGGTCTGAACCATTCAGATTCAGATCTCCAATAAGTGCAAACAAATGAGGCCTAAATATTGGATGATTTTAAGTTTGTCACACTAATTGCTAGAGAAATCTTGTTGTGAATTTAATCTATTGGTAAAAAGACTAAGGTTGTGGTTCCAAAGGAAAGTAATGCAACTGGGTATTAATTCAACTTATTTATATGCTTAGGTGTAGTAAACAATGAGTTGCTTAATTTTACCAAAAGTCTTTCAACCAAATTGGTAAATCTCATTACTAAGATTTTCCAAGCCTTAGAATGTTACAAATATGAACACCCATTTTAGTTTCAAGTAGCTTTTCTATTCCTAGCTCAAGCAAGCTATTAGATAGGGTTTAAAGCCCCAAATTCTTGCTATTTAACTCTTTTCCTAACTTCTACTTTCTTTTCCAAGCAAAGTAAAAGTATTTAGGCACAAATAATGTTGGCCACCGTTAAAAGTAGTTCAAGCTTGAAGAGTTAATAGAAAACACATTTTAACATACAAATATAGTTGGAATACAAAAACTCAATTACATAACTAACACATTATGTCACGACCCATTTTACTAGGCCGTGCGGGTACCTATCATTCCCACTACGATAGGCGAACCCTTATCCCAATATAACCAATGTAAGTAAAGGCGGAAGAAATAACTATAGAATAAATCTCAAATAATCCACATAAGATAAAGTGCGGAAATACTAAGTACAACCCCATAGATTTGGTCTGGTCATACAAGAGCACTAACTACATAATACGAGTCCAAAAGATGATAAAATCTCATAATACAACTGTCTCAAAATAAGAGTAAGACAAGTAAGTAACGGAGAGAACATCCAGGCAGCGGCCGTCAACGTGCTCACCCTGGAATGACTCTACAGGCCCTTGCCAATCATCCCCGAGGGAAAAGAGTGGAACTTATCTAATACTCTGCATCCATAAAAGAATGCAAAGAAGCGTAGGTCAGTACAAAACAACGGTAATGGTAGGTATTATCGGCCGACTAAGCATAGCTGACATAATTCAGACAATAAAGCAGGATGGGCAGATAAATCAACAAGTATAAGTCATACATAAGCCAGAACCAAGTACATATCATCACCTAAGTTGAAGCATCTACTCCCCAAATGTGCCAAGCCTCAAATACTCAGTCCAAATCCATACATCACAAGTACCTCACAAGAATATCAAGTACATCAAAAGGATATCACAACAGAAACCAAGTGCAATGCAATGCAATGAAATAATGTATTAAATGTATATGCAATGCAATGCTATGTACACATGTACTCTGGACGGAAATATCGACGGCTCGGTAGCACAACCCATGGGGGACCCGCGAAGTCCATGTACTATGTCGCTCCGTAGCACACAACATAGAGACGACCTTTCCACCCCTCACGCCTGCCGACCATCCCGTATCACACAGCATAGAATGGTCGCGCAATTAGTGTAAAACCTCCTAAGTATTTCAAAACAACATAGGCCACATTATCACTGCCCTATCAAATGTGCCTTATAGATATATATGCAAGATGAGTGCTCAATGTATGATTCAAATATGCAGATGACAACAACAAGATCTCTTATCACACTCATTCCGCTTCGGTACATGACCTCAGATCACGGACTCTCATCTCTTTTTAACACAATCCACGATTCGAACAACCATCGGACATCGGACTACTCACATCACTTGCATGCAAACTGAGCTCAGCTCATCACAGTGTTTCATCAAGTACCAATAATGTATCAATAGTATATCATGAGAATGTGTGCAGTGCATGTGCCAACATCAAGAATCAGGTCAATATCACAAGTAGCAACATGGTACGCCAACAATATTATGAGAGACTACACAAATCATATAGAACTCTATCCTCATATTAACATCCACCCGTAAAATACTATAATATCACAATCAAGATGGAACAACAATTCCCAATATCTACTAACAACACGTGGCATCAAACCAACACAATAAAACAATCAAGTCATAACACAGCGGGGTGGAGAGCCCCAATCACACAACAGGGCCCAACCAAAGGCAATATCTAACCCAACTTCATACCCGAAGGTTTACATACTTTCTCCGATAATATAATCTAAATATATGCTTCGCTATACGAAGTCTCTCCAAGGGTAAGCCATAACCTACCTAGAACGCCGAACAACAAAATCACGAACCACGAACTAATTTCTTGTCCTCACGGTGAGTCTCCACACAATCAAACTCTAATCAAATATAGATTCTATGAAAGAATACGAGAAGAACAACACCCATATTGGCTATATTCTATTCGGGTCAAACCCGCTCTTTAATTTAGGAAAATGGGACTCAAGGACAAAACGAGAATTTTATGATCAAAATACCAATTTCAACACCAATTACCCCAAACCCATCATTAAAATCGAAGGAATGTTCAACTAATCCTCAAAATTCTTTTTATATGAAAAAACCCCCAATTTGAGTCTAAGAACCCTAATTTTGATTCAAGAATTTCTATGAAATAGTCATGGGTTATTGATTACTAAGCATGGAAACATGATAATCTATCATAAACATCAACAATTTCGTCATTAAACTCCATCTATTCATCAATTTCATTTTTAACACTTTTTCTCCATAAACCCATGAAAACCCTCTTTGATTCTAGTTATTACTAGGTTAGAATCATGTTTAGGAGACTAAAATAACAAGATATAGGGCCAAGGCACTTACTCTAGGAAGAAAATGACCTTCTAGAGCTCCAAATTGCCTCCAATATTGTTCTCAACGAATATAGAACTTATGAGAAAGACTAAGGCTTTTATTTAATAAAACCCTACTGGTTCAGTGGCATCGCTGCAGCGGTCGCGTCACTGCTGCAGCGCCACCGCTCCAGCGGTACTCTCATCGCCCTAGCGATGCCGCTGCAGCGGACACTAGTAACTGCTACACCAGAAATCAGTTTTCATGTTTTCACTATTTCATCCCCGAAACTCATCATACGGAATCCAAATTATACAAGCAAAATATGCAGATATACATAAAAATACGCTACGAACTCACCCGCAGTCTCGGATTTCCCAAATAAGGTCCTGTTGACAAAGTCAACTCCCAAACCACATAACAACTTTGAGTCAATTCTTTTTCGCTTAAGCCCACATTTTGTAAAAAGTCGCTTGAATCAAATCTAGATACCTCGGGAAGCATGTCAACGGTCCTCTCGGGTCAAAATGAGCTAACCAAGCTCGAGAAAGGGTCAAAAGGGCCGGAAGTGCAATAACGACCAAACGGGTCATTACACATTAGGTCCCACAACCTTAGCTAATGGGATTAGCTACTCATTTTCATTAAATAAAAGACAAGAGTAAAGTAAATATTCATAATGCTTACGAAGGCAATGGAAGATGATTACAAAAGTACAAGATTCTTCTTAAAGTCTTCAACAACCAACATTAAATGCTTTAAATACTAAGAGACAACAAAAACTGAATAGAGAATCCTTTTTACAAAATCCTAGGAGAATATTTATAACATCCTAAAAACGTGCACCAGCTTTGGACAAAAATACCCCTGCGTGCATAGCATGTGAGCTGCAAGTTACGCCAAACTTCCGCAAGTTGTGCCAACTTTACTGTGTGAGTGGCATCATCAAATGTGGATAGCAGTTTGAACCTGCGCGTCTCGCAGGTGTTGCTTTCAATTTCCCAAATGGATGTCACCTTCTGCGGTTCATCTGCGTCTCCCAGGCATGACCTGCGGTTCGCAGGTCATGCTCCCCTACATCCTTGGCCTGTTTTGCTCCATTATACTCTCCGAACATCCTATCCTACAAAACGGCACAAACACAAGAAAATTAACACCAAAAGTACTTGAAGAGTCACAAAAGTCTAAGGAATTAGCATCAAATGTGCCGTAGTTTCACGGCACATCCATACCCCTAAACTCAAACTTTTGCTTGTCCTTAAGCAACTTAAACAAAACTATAATCACATGACAAATGTTCAAACATTTCAAAGTGATGATGGCTACAATGGTGATAGTAATCAATTACAAGCATGCATTCAAGATATGACTGTAGCAATTTTATTTTTTCCGATTCGGATTTGCACTTGCCTCATTTAAAAAGGAAAGTGTCCTGGGAAAGTACGGATTTAATCGTACCGGGAAAAGAAAAAAATATACTTCTATGTAGATGGTGCTCTAAATGGATATTGCTTTAGAGTGGCATCCGAACTTATAGGTAAGTTAGGAAAACCAGTTCAAAAGGGTTCATTTAATACGGTTAAATTTTAAAAGAAACCAATCTAAGCCAAAGTATGGGTAAGGGTTCTGGTAATCCCCCAGGGAAGGTGTTAGGCACTCCGGTATTAAGCATCTATAAAATACGGTTGACCTAAGGATTCTAATAGTATGCCTTGTGGATATATTTTATTTTTGATAAAAACTGTTTTTGTTTTAGATTCCCGCAATAAAAGGTTAGTCATTCATGCAACCTTTAATTCTCAAACCTTTAATTGTCAAAACTCTTAAAACTGAGTGCTTTGGAACCTATGATCAAGCCAAATTGGTTTTTGAGAGCTCAAGTCATAAAAATAGACAGTTCTGCACAATTTATGACTTACAAAGAAAGGAAAACAACTTCTATAGATTTTGGAATTACTCTCAACTTTAAAACTGGTTTGAACCTTTTACACTTATTTCTTGAAAGACACAATTCAATTTTCAATTTCTTTATAACATAAATGACCTCAAAACGGGACAAATATTAAAACAAGGGTATTTCTGGCCTACTTTATTTTTAAACTTCCAAAGTTTCAAGACAAGAACAAATAGAAAACTGCACAGGATTATAAGACCATAGTTTAGCAAAAATAAGTTCCAAAAGTTAAGCTTAGCATCACTTAGTTAAGTCTAGCATCTCAACAACTCTATAATCCACACACAAGACTAACTTACAACCCTTTAATTTATTTTGACAAAATTAAAAGCTGATAAGGCATCCAAATTTCACTTTAAACTATAATTCATACTTAGACATAACTTTTAACTACATTTCAAACTTCAAGTCTCTAAACTACATTTCAGAAATAACTTTTACTTCTTAAAAATTGTTTTTCTGGCAAAACAAGAGGCTAACAAACTACAAATCAAGTGTTAGGACCTTCTACTTTGCTAGATTAAAAAGTTTAGCAGTTTTAAAATCAAGAGTGACTTGCAAATCCGGTTTTTCACACTCAAACTCATACAAGACACTCAAATTTTCATAAATTGCAATTAATCTTCAAACAAGACTCCAGGATCTATTTTGGAAAAAGCTTACTTATTTAAACGGTTTTAACATTCTTAGAAACAGTCACGTAGTTCTAAATGAATCAAGCTATTGAAACGAGTAAACATTCACTCAATAATGAAGGAAAGAAGTCTTTTTAAAAGCTTAAGGCTAAAAGAGGTTCAAAGAGGCACATTTTAGACTTAGGGATGTTTTCAACTTGATCACATCTACCTCTCAAACTATTCAAGCAGTTTCCCCAATCCAACTTATGATTTTAAAAACATCAAACAAAGTCAAGAGGGCATAAGGTTATCAACTAGGATAGATTTCCAACCCACTAATGCTTTTTAACAAGAACCATCAAAAATAGCTAACTTAGATCAAAATATCAACTTTACCAACTTAGTGTCAAGAATCTTAACTTACGCTATCTTTTCTTCATTTTTATTAACTTAACCAACTCAAACTTACTTAACATTTTCTAAGTTTAGACTTCCTAATTCATTTTTTTAATTTCAAATAACAACAAGGAAACAGAATACTCACTTAATCACTTAAAATAGAATCAACTGATATACAATCATTTTTCTAACTAACAAGCATCACAAATTGTTATATCCCACATTTTTGCACATTATGATAGGTTGGGGACAAAACCATTCCGGGATGCAAAGTCGAGACTTTTGACCTTCGATTTCGTTTTAAGACCTAAAGCGTGCATGAATTTGTTGGCATGGAACAATTAGGAAAATTTGGGACCAAAAGTGAAAAATTGAAAAGTTGGAAATCATGCAAAAATAGGCCATGTTGGCCGTTTGGTGGGGGAGGTGGCCCACACAATTTGTGGACAATTTTAATTGGTCCAACATATGTGTGGGCCATGGACACATGTATGGATCATCTAAGTGCTTAAAAGATGACTTCTAAGTCATCTAACTTCATTCTATACTTAGAGAAAAACACAAGAAGTTGAAGAACAACACTAGCACCCATTCGGCCAAGACAAGGAAAAACCAAGTCCAAATTGAGCCATCCCAAAATTATTTCTTTGGTACAAATCCACTAATTTGAGGTCCCTAAGTAGCGTGGAAGTGTTGTTCGGGTCATCCAACCATTCGTTGTGCCAATTGCAAACCCTAGCTTAGTGTGGAGTTGAAAGAAGAAAGGTAAGATTTGATCATGTTCTATGTGTTATAAAGGTTGTATGTATGTTGTAGTATGTTAAAATGGATGAAAATCATGAAATATGGCATGTTGGAGTGAAGGTGGTGTGTGTGTAGCATATAAGCCGTGTGAGGTGTGTGTGTGTTGTGTTGTGTTTAAGTGATGAATTAAGTTTTATGTAGTATGTTAATTGTTGCAGTGTGAAGAAATGAGTGAGAATTATCAATATGTGCATGTTGGTATGTTGGCCGAAAATGGGTCATGTTATATGACAAAGAACGCATTAATGTCGCTTAGTGTTTTAGTGGTTGTCGTAATGAATTCTATGTTGGAAATGAGTTTTAATGATTCAAGATTGATGTTGTAAATGTATGGGCTGAATTGAGGGTTATTATGCGTTTGATGTAATTTGTGTATTTATGATAATGATATCGTTATGGTATGGATTATTGATGCAAATCATGATTCGGAAGTTAGAAATGGACTATAGTTGTGTTCTCGGGTTGGAGACAGTTTTCGGGTAAATTGGAGCCATGGTTGGATTGTTGGAAATATTGTATAAATTGTTTAAGATGTCCTTGAATGTTGTTGATATGGATTCGGATGAGTATTTGAATGTATAAGCGTTAATGTTGGCTTGAACGTAAGCCGTTGAATCAAATAAATTGAAAGTTGTTGAATGATGAAAAAGGGGCCTATTAATGTTATATTACCTTTCGGATTGATTATTGATATTGCTAGGTTGGTTGTTGTTGTTGTTGATTGTTGATTTGGTTGAGTTAAATTCTCGGGGTGGCCTATTTACTGGGGAAATGCTGCCCAAATTTCTGTAGAATTTAGTGTTGGTTTGGAATTAAATGCCTAAATGGCTATAGCTAATATTTGATATCCGTTGACGCATTTGTAGACCTTGGGGAGCCCGAGGCGTAGGTTGACATTAGCTTGAGTTTGGAGTAGCTTGGAGAGCATTTGAGGTATGTAAAGCATAACCCTTCCTTCTTTTGGCATGCCTTAGTTACAAATAGGCTATGACACGAGCCTCGAGGAGATTCTATTCTCGCAATCCGAGCATGTTTATGACTTTTATTCGTTCTTGGAAATTCGTATGTTGATATGATGAAATATTGGCCTTTATGCCTTTGAAATAATTGACTTTCAACTTTTTTGCATGAAAAGTTTGGCTTTTAAAAGTTCCGTAACTACGAACGCCCGTATCTTTCACAGAAAGGCTCGGATTGCCTCGATATGCTCGTAGGTGATTGTATGGCATATGATAAGTATGTTTTCATAGGCGGGCCCGACTCGGGTCGACACCCATCCGTGGGTCCCGCGACTCTTCTTTCGTAATCCTGACGACTTTTAAAAGAATGTGATTTGACTATTATCCCGATTTCAAGTATGATCGTTTACCTACCTTTTAAGTTTATGATAATGATCTTATGCACATGATTTTGGTACGTGACTATGGTTTACAGAGTTCGGTTTGGTATGTCCCGAGTGATGTTCGGAAGAAAATCGATTTAACTATTGTTTTGGCTTATAAAAGACGGTTCGTTTTGATTAACCCATTGAGTCTTTGAAAATGTTTTAAACTATATTTGGTTACTCACGATTTTGTTCATACATTCTGTGGTTATATGGTTCGCCAAGTCTCGGGCCGGTTATGTTATTGTGTGCACAATGTTGTGTTCTGAGGTATGATGTGTTCAGTTCGCCGCGCCCCTTTTGGCCGGGAACCGTATATATATATTATTCTGCTGTTATGATGTGTCCGGTACGCCGAGCCCCTTTCGGTCGGGTACTGTGTATGTATACTACGTTATATGTTATATGTATGGATTTTTGGAATATGTGATTTGTTGGAATCAGAGCCGGTGGTGGGGCAAACCCAATGGTGGGGCAAACCCAGTAGTGAGGTAACATTCCACACTGGTTTAGGCCAATCCCACATTGGTTTAGGCCAATCCCACATCGGTTAATGGCATCTCATATGACCGGTCATGATGTTATGATGCGCTACGGTATGTTTACGATTATGGTATTATTTATGGATCGGGCCGTACGTTCCTCGGCATTTGGTTAATTGTCAGCTTATATGATATGTTTGATTTTCCGTATATATATATATGTTTGTGGTTGAGACAGCTTGATATAATCTGAAACAGCGTCTAATATTTATATACGCGTAAGCTATCTGTTTGTGATTCGGATTAATTAAAAAAAAAAAAAACGAGGCATTTTGGTATTCTGGTTATTATGTTTACTTTCTATACCTCTGTTTCGATCATGACTCAGATTTGTTACTATATCTTCTGCTTTGCATACTCAGTACATATTCCGTACTGACCCCCTTTCTTCGGGGGCTGCGTTTCATGCCCGCAGGTACAGATACGCGTTTTGGTGATCCACCGGCGTAGGATTTCCATTCTGCTGTTCAGAGTGCTCCCTTTGTTCTGGAGCCGATATTTTGGGTATATACTCTCCGATGTATATGTTTATGTTTATTCAGGGTACGGCGGGGCCCTGTCCCGTCATACGATTACATTGTTCGGTATTAGAGGTCTGTAGACATAGATGTGGGTTATGTACAGTTTTGTTCGGATGCGACGTGTGGGTTGTGTTTGGGCGGCCCATCCGCTGTGGCAGCCTTGTCGGCTGCGTGTGTATATGCTTCGACATGTTATGTATATTATGACAGCCTTACCGGCTTTTGTACATTTTATGTGTTTGTATGCGTCCATTTGGAGCCACGTTTGATATTTACAGATATATAAGCCATCCGTATGTGATTCTGTTTGATAAGTGTGTTTGGGTGCCCAGCTCGGGCACTAGTCACGACCTACGGGGTTGGGTCGTGACACAAATGATAGATAATCATAACTTGATATGAAACAAGGATTGAAATGAGGATTTACCTTTTGTTGGGGCAACCTAAAGATCAAAAGGGGATTGGTTCAACACTCCAAGCAACAAAAACCCTTCACAAATCCTTAAATCACCTTTTCTTCTTATATTTTTATATTTTTCTCTATATATTGTATTTTTTTATATCCTTATCAATTGAATAGCTAGTGTATATGAAACATAGTTTTTTTTTAGGGAGTAAAAATGTGGACCATTTTCTTGTTTTTTTACTCACTATTTATAACCTCCATTGTATAGGAATCCCTAGGATGAAAATAAGGACACACATCCTCCCATTCCCCCCCCCCCCCCCCCCCCCAAAATTTCCTAAATTGCACCTTATCAGAATTTCAAAAATGAAACAAATAAGACAAACAAAAATCTAACAAACTTGTATCCTAAAATTCAATAAAATCCACAAAAAATTAGATAAATATAAGGATGGTACACTTGCCAGCACAAATCACCTTATGGTACAATTCCAATGGTGCAATTGTACCTGAATTGTACCACTGGGATAAAATCCCCAAAATTCATACCCAACCGATGCAACTTCGTGGAAATTACCTTAGGTTTCCACACAAGTGCGTGTGGTGCACAAGATGGCTAAGGACTCGAGGTCCTGCCCATGGCAACCATCATGCGTGGAAAACCCGAGCAACATCAACGAGAACGTGGCTCAAATGATGTAAATAACTAAAAATTAAATGAAATTAAACCTGGTAATCGCAAGAACACATGAAAGGACATAAAAGCCCTCTCAATTTAGGTCCAAATGACCTGAAATTCGCCGTGAAACACCACCAGAGGTGGTGTAACCGTAATCGCCATGTCGCCTCTCTGAGAGGTAAAGGAAAGGTCAGGTAGACGAAAATAAAGTGTGTGTGTGTGTGTGGGGGGGGGGGGGGGTTGGAAGTTTGTTAATTAAAATCCCCCTCCTATTTATTAAAATGGCCAAAAGAAACCCTCCTTATTTAATTAAAATATAAACCATATATTATAAATTCATATTGTAGCGGTTCTATTTTTTCCGATTCGTATTTGCACTTGCCTCATTTAAAAAGGAAAGTGTCCCGGGAAAGTACGGTTGCCAATCATATCGGGAAAAAGGAAAAAATATACTTCTACGTGGATGGTGCTCTAAATAGACATTTTTTTTAGAGTCGCCACCTAACTTATAGGTAAGTTAGGAAAACCATTTCAAAAGGGTTCATTTAAAACGGCTAAGTTTTAAAAGAAACCAATCTAAATCAAAGTTTGGATAAGGGTTATGGTGATCCCCCGGGAAAGGTGTTCGGCAACCCGGTATTAAGGATCCATAAATTACGGTTGACTTACGGGTTCTGATAGTATGCCTTGTAGATATAAGTTGTTTTTGATAAAAACTGCTTTTGTTTATATTTTCACAAATCAAGGTGTGTCATTTATGCAAAAATACTCACTTTTTAAGAAATGAAAATGGTAGAGTTTTGCCCAAAATTGGGTGTTTTGGGTTTCAGACTAGAACACCTAGATTAAAACGCGAAAGCGTTAACCTAAGTAGAACACTACGTAAGCCCACCCGAGTTTTTTAGAAAAGGCTTTTAGTTTTAAGTTTTATAAAATCTTTTTGGCATACTATTAGTGTCCATATGTTAACCATTTTTTACATTTCTAGATTTTTTATTCTTTTTAGTCCAATATCAATCCAAGGTTATTTTAAGTCCATTTGTCCAAATTGTCCATAGGTACGGTTCTAATTTGTCTCAATGTCCATAAATTGCCAAGTCCTCTTTATTCAAAATCATAGTTTATGTTTGAAAAATGTCCATTTTTATCCATAAAGCAGTTTCTGTCCCAAAAATTATTTTTTTTACACGTCAATTTTTATCAAAATCAGTTTTTATAACTTAGAAATAATTTTTTGGCAACTCCAAATTCGTGACAATTTTTAAAGGGTTCCAATAAGCATATATTGTCAAATAAATAATATCAAGTGAAGGGGTTGGGCCTACCAAGCCCAACAGAAAAATAATGCAATTTAAACTTATTCTGCTCCAAATCTGCTCCAATGCTTAGCTCGTCCATGGTTGAGGTCGACTTGATCTAAATGGAGTTGGTGGGCCTCGTTGGACCCACTAACAGATAGGGATTTTTACAAAATAAGAGGTATACAACATATTAGTGCTTAATCTAAGGACATAAATTTAATTACATATCCAAAAATTAATTACAAGACAATTGTGCCAGGCCCATAATTTCTAAATATCAAGGGGAGGGGTCATTTTATGCAAAAAGGGACAAAATTTAAAGAATCTCAGCTGAATCGGGCCCAAACCGTCACATAAGCCTGAATTTTTCTAAGTGTTGAAGCCCTAATATACTAGATATACTAGGTGATATACCCATATATGAAGACCCTTAAGGGTGCATACCCTCCACATATACTTATTGTATACTATGTATTCCCGTGTTTCTCTTTCAAGCAACTCCTCAAAACTACCCAGAAGTAGCATCAAATTTCCAAAAAATACTCAGAACTTAACAATGATTCAAATAAGCTGATAGGCAAGTCTTTCTTCTCACATAGCAAGTTTTAGGCAAGTAGTTTAAGTAACATTCCAGTGAAAACAGATAGCCAAAGATCTAGAGTCTAAGCAAAGCAAAATCAGCACACAAATATAGCATACCAAGCAAGTTTTGAAGCCAAATAAACACTTAAAGGTTCATGATCTATACAGTCTAGAATGAGAGCAATTCTCACTTAATAAAGGTTTTCAAATTTCCAGCTTTTAAAGAAGTAGAGGCACAGGTTAGACAAATGCAATTCACAAGCAAGGTCTTCAATTCAAACTCAATTAGTTTAGGAAAATTCAAAGACAAAACAGGCTCGAAGGCTTTTTGTTTTCAAAACTGCAAATTCCCAAGCTGTTTTCAAAGTTAAAACATTCACAGTCTCCTAAGGATCACAAGTGAATCAATGTTGCAATTTCAAACAGTTTTGGACAAGTATCATGTAGGAAAATTAACAATAAACTTCAATCATGGTGAATGCTCTATCAGTACTCAGGAAAGAAACAGAGATATATTGTGTTCTTGCAAGTTTTCTTAATAGCATGATCTTATCAACTTAAAATGTAGTCCAATAATGCATGATCTCTCAAAGAGATTCAAAACTAGTTGATGACACTAGGTGGAATGCAGCAGTGTCAAGCCAGTCAACAAAACAAGTAGGCAGTTTCCATTTTTTCAAATTTTGCAGTTTACCTTTCTAGTTCAAATACTAAGTTTCAACCTTGTTCTATCAATTTCAGTCATCTTTGCTTAATAATGCAGGTTGCAAGACTTAAATAAGGCACAAGCAATTAAGTAGGAGTCACAGAAACTAGCACTTACATAGTTAAGCACATATTCACACACAGAACTCCAAACTTTCTTTTTTTTTTTTTTTAAAACCAAACAAGTTTCCAAAATCCCAATATAATGTACCTTCCACATCAACAGCAACGTAAGGTGTGGAATTCCAAATGAATGACAAATTATATCTCTAAACAGTGTCCTAAAATATCTATGAAGTGTCAGTTGATCAAGATCCAGGTTTTAGACTAAGTATGCATATGAAGGCCTCTACCTAAGTGCAGGGTCAATTTTTTAAGAAAAAGCAAGTTCCGATTTTTATCAGTTTTCACAAAAGATCACAAATCCTATTTTTAGTAGTTCAACAACCTATTTTCTCAGCTTAGCACATAAACAAGATAAAATGGATCCTGTATTTCATTTTCAAGCTCCTATTCTATGTTGCAAAGCAACAAACACAAGGATCGTATAAGGCAATCAGGACACAGAAAGGTTCTTCATTCATTTTTGAAGATCCAGATTCAAGAATCCAACAAGTTGCAAGTTATAGGATAGCAAATGGTCACAGTTCACATTCTAGGTGAAGACAGATTCAGTTTTATTGATTTTTACCTTTAATGATCTTATTTTAGCAAAGTAGTAGATTCAACTCAACATAACATTAAGCCATAAGCACAGATAAGGCCAAACAAGACATGGTTCAATATTGTCAATCCCACAGTCTATCACAATTTATAACACAACAAAGTTCAAGTAGTTTTGTCACTGAAAAATGAGGTTCCCACTCAGTTTTTGGAATTCTAGATTCGATGGACACAAACAAGTAGAAAGTTACAACAACATATTACTACATTTAACATTTTAAGGTCCAAATAGGTTCATTTTTACCTCTTAAACTTTAGGGGTCATGTTTTAATAGTTTTAGAATAGTAAAATAGGAACAGAATATGATTAACAATACAAACAACTTCAAGTAGCCAGTTTTTCACAAAAATGCATTCAAAGCAAACAA
Organism: Lycium ferocissimum; assembly: GCF_029784015.1. NCBI lineage: Eukaryota > Viridiplantae > Streptophyta > Magnoliopsida > Solanales > Solanaceae > Lycium > Lycium ferocissimum. Next base: position 54,886,594 of record NC_081345.1, on the reverse strand, counting down.
GTGATTCTCTAATTCATTTTTAGGAGGGAAGTTATCAATTCAAAACAGTTTTCATACCTCAAACAAGTATATTACTCTAGAATGAATCCAAATAGCAACTAATGATTACATTCAACCAGCTTAAACAGAACTGAGCCTAATACTACACAAACTACTTCCAGACTTCAAAATAGTCTCATTTAAACTAAAACTAATAACTGCATAACACTGTTTTAATGAAACAATCCAAATGTCCATATTTCAAAGCACAATATAGAACTTAAGACTATACACCCCCCCCACCCCCCTTCTTAACTTTTTTTTTTTCTCATTTTATGAATAACAAGTTATAAACATACTTAATACTATCATATTCCAAATTTTTAACTTATTTTTCTATAACTTTAGACATTCAAACTAAAACCGAATCTTATTATAGCAGAGTAAGAAACAACAGTTCATAAGATTTACATAATGAATAAGCAATAAAATAGTAAGTATTCAAAATTGAAAGTAAAGTAGTTTGAAAAAGGGATTACCTTTTGTAGAGACAACCTAAGGACCAAAAAGGGGTTGAAATCAACTTCAAGTAATCAAGAACCCTCTTTGTCTTCCAAAACCTCTTTCTTATATTTTCTTCTTCTTATATATCTATTTGTATATTGAGTGAATATTAGTAGATATCTATAGTATTTTGTAGACTGTTTTTGTATATGTATGTAGATTTGTAGACTGTTTTTGTATATGTATGTAGATAGTGTATATTTTTTGTATCACTCTTATATCTTCAGTTTTTGCTCTCAAGTTTTTGAAAAAAAAAAAGGTCAAGGTCCAAGGTCCTTATTTCAACTTCTCAACTTACTATTTATAGACTTAACAAAATTAGGGAGTCCTAGGATAGATATGGACACCTCATCCTAAATTTTTCCCCCAAAACCTTAAATTTTGTACTGTATATCACATAATTCGAAATTCTCACACATACGACAACAAAATCACAACCAATTGTACCCTAAGATCTATCAAAAAATCAAAAAAAAAAAAATCTGAAAATTTAGGATAGTACTAATACAACCTATATTGTGCCATTCCAAACGGTACAATCGTACTAAATAGTACAACGGAGATAAAATCCCCAATTTGTGCACCCTAATTTAGGAAATTTCTAGGAAGTTCCCCATAGGTTTTTTTTGGGGGGGGGGGGGGGGGGTGAGAAGTTTGTATTTTACAAAATACAAACTTCTCACCCTTATTTGTTTGTTTAATTCCCCCCCCCACCCTTCCCGCGTAAGTTTTAAAACTTATCAAACAAGCTCCCACCCTATTTTAATCAACTATAAACTACATATTATAAACACTTATAATAGTAGGTAAAACAATTATTTAGGCAAATTAAAATTTAAAACTCATAAAGTTAAAAAATTAGCTTTAAAACAAGCCCGATATTGATATAGTTCTGGGTAATATTTAAAAATGTGAAAAATGCAGTCAAAATGAGCTGTAATTCATACGTTGTAAATTAATAATTTTCCAGGACTAGATGGAGCGGGATGGAAGTTAATAACTCATATTTCTTATATTTGTCAATTTTTTCAGGAAATAATAATTAAATGTTATTTTTGTAATTTTCTCGGGATTTTTGAAATTTTAGAATTAAAAGGAAGTATCCTTACTCCGTCTTTGGCTCGGGAAATTTAAAAATTAAAATAAGCGTCTTATGAGGTGAAAATTAGGTGTCAACACCTATACTGCTAAATATAACAATTATTTAGGCTAAATAAAAATTAAAACTCGTAAAGTTAAAATGTGAGCTTTAAAACGAGCCCAATATTGACAGAGTTCTGAGCAATATTTAAAAAATATGAAAAAATGCGGTAAAAAATAAGTGATAATTTATACGTCATTTTAATTAATAATTTTTTCAAATTAGACGGAGCAGGACGAAAGTAAATAACTCGTATTTCTCGTAGTTGTCAGTTTTTCTTTTCAGGAACTAATAATTAACCGTCGTTTTGCCATTTTCTCGGGATTTTGAAATTTTAACCTTTAAAGGGTGTATCCTTACTGTCACACCCTAATTTCTGTTAGGGCGTGATGGGCACCCGACCCTTATTTAGGGCCGAGCGAACCCGCTGACTCACATAATACTCATAATCACGCTGGCTCTCAAATCATGACACAAATACATAATGAAAGTTTTTCAAAGAACAATATGCTTTTTACCTTTCTCAAATCAAATAAAATCTGAATATATAAAACTTATAATACAATGTGTAATAGTACACCTCGGCCACATAGCCGCTTACGTAACCAACATCTTATACCCACGACACGTTCCGCAAAGTCTCTAACACCGAACATGAAACCATAACATAATAATCGACTCGGCGAAGACTGGAGAAAATGGAGCACGCCAATCCCGCTAGAACATCTTCTACTAGTATCTTGACTCGCACAAGCGTACCAATCGTGCGTGATGAAACGCAACCCCACCGAAGAAAAGGGGTCGATTTTAATATGTACTGAGTATGTAAAGCATGAAATACAATAAGCGGGATACATCAAGTAATGAGTACAAAATCGAAAACTTGCCTTTGAAAACGTTTATCATGCATATCAAATCATATAATCATCATGTATACATATAACGTGCCCCGGCCCTCTAGTGAGGGACGCGGTAAGTAAAATCATATCATTATCATGCATGCATATACATATATATATATACCGTACCCGGCCCTCTAGTGAGGGACTCGGTGAATAGCGTGTCCCGGCCCCACTAGCAAGGAACTCGGTATGCCATCTTGGCCGCCATCCCCATCATCACATCATCATCATCATATATATATATATAACGTGCCCCGGCCCTCTAGTGAGGGACGTGGTGAATAATGCAATGGAGTCGTGCACGAATACATGCCCTGGCCCGGGACGCAGTGAAGGACATATCGAGGCCGGCACAAGCGCAGGAAGTGAGAACCAAATGCAATTAAAACATCTCAAAGACTCAATGAAGTAGTTCAAACGGAATATCATTCGAAAGTCGTACAATAGTTATATCAAATATCTTTCGGACGTTTATTCGGAAACATAGCATACATCATAAACGTATTAACAAAACCATAAAGATCATAATCATATTCAAACCATAGGGATCATAGTCTTACGCCAAACCAATCCGAGTCCGCCTCGGAAAGTTACAAACATTATTTACTTTAGAACTTTCTACGAACAAATTGAAACGATCCGAGCCCTTATGTGAAAGTTACAGACATTCGTAGTTTAGGAATCGTTTAGGAACAAAACTCTTTTTGAAAACAAAACTTTTATGCAACTTGAAATTTAGTCATGCGAAAAACGTAAAGACCATAATTTGACTACATTAAGAACACGAATATCAAGAAACGAATAAGGACCATAAACATGCTCGACTGCAAGAATAGAGTTACCTCGGATGCGTGGTCATAACTTACTTTTTCAATTACGACATGCCAAAAGAAAGAAAGAATGGGCTTTACATACCTCGTCCTCTTCCTAAGCTAGTCCAAACTTACGTCTCGACTTCTCGAAATCTACAACAACGTCATTAAGCATTAACCATTAGTCATAAGCACCGAAGGATCCGATTCCAAACCATCATTTTATCTCCCAAATTTGGGCAGCATTTCCCCTATAAATACGACATCCCCGAATTCAACTCGGCCAAATCTTCAACAACAATACCAACAACCATATAAACAACATCAATAATTAATTCAAAACGCATTCTAGCATTAGTAACTCCTTTCTACATAATTCGACGACATTCTTTTATATTCCTTTCAACTACATATATTCCAACAATCCGCACAATATTTCAAACAATCCAATTAATGCTCTACTCCACCCGAAACCTCAAATTTCCATAAGAACAACAACAATACATTTTCTTCCTTCCAAATTCATAAACTACATTAATAATCCATTACTTCCATAAATCCACTAAACTATATCAAGTTCCGTAACAAGCCGCAAACAACTATAATTTCTCTTTGAATCATTAAACTTCCATTAGCACCATAGAATCCACAACACAACAATCCAAACATACTAAATAAATTTAGTTCTTCACTTCCATTCAACACTACACATGCACGGCCATATCCATGCTCACGGTTCAACATCAACATACCAACTTTTATGAATTTCATTCATTTCCGCATACTACAACATATACAAATCATCCATGAGACATGAAAATAAGATTGAACCATACCTTTTTCCACCTAGTTCTCTCTCGGCTAGGCCTTGTTCATGGCACAAAAATGGTTTTCTTGTTCCAACAACCACTCCACGTTAACGAGGGCCTTTCAATTAGTAGGAAAGCTAGGAGAACATAATTTTCCATGATCAAATTTAAAGGGCCATATTTTTCTCCCATGGCCGACGACTCCTCTTGCTCTCTCTCCCAACTCTCTTGAATTTTCTAGAGTATGAAAAATGATGAAGATGATTAAATTAGTCATCTTTCTCGACATATATAATTTACACATGTGGCCTATGGCCCACAAGTCATGTGCATTGCCACATGGTCATTTTTTCATGAATTTAAGTTTCCAAAACTTCACCTTTGGCCCCAAATTCCTTAATACTCCATACCACTAAAATCATAAACACTTATGCCTTAAAACAAGGTCGGAAAAATGGCCTTGTACATACTTGTCGCAACCACTTAGAATATTCCAACATACAAAGTACGGATATAACATCCTTCCTCGCTTTAGAACATTCGTTCTCGAATGTTCAACTAGTCCCGTAGGGTCTTATAAGGATCTCAGGGGGTTTCTCTTAACACCATAACGTATCCCATCTATTAATCATATTTCTTCTTTATCTCTTCTCTCGCTTAAGTCACCACCTTTCTCGTTATTATTTCGTCGCGAGCATCTTAACCAAAGCCATGTCTTTAAAACGTGACCCTCTTTACCTCACGAACAATGTAATAAGGTCCAATATATATCCCTGGTTAGCTTCTCCCTCCCGTCAAATTTTATTACACTTTTCATGGGGTGATATCTTCAAAATATTCGCTCGCCCGTCCGAAATTTTAAGTGTCGACGCCGACCGTTGTCTTACGATCTTCGTCGTTTCGAGTCGCTAATAGCCGTCCCTTACTTTAACTATCTTGGTGGTGTGATTACGGAAGAATTTAACATATAAATTCACCCTCCTTCGTTGCCAACTAGTTTTGACCATTTTGCCTAAATCGTCTTACAATCTCTCTTACTCATCGTGTAACATTTTCAAGATATTGCCTCATGTCACTACCTTATCTTTAATCCGACTCATCTTGCTCTCGACTTTCCGTCACGCGTGATGTTGCAATTTTTACCCGAATATACGAAGGTGGTCAAATTCTTCTAAGAACCGCCTTAACGTAGCTTCACTAATTCTTATGTTTCACTTTATTTTTTTTGCCTCTCTTCTCCTACCACCGGCATCAGAATACATCTTTGGTTCAACCATAACCATGTCCTGTTCGTTCTCAGTACTAGTTCCATCTCGGTAATTTATCTTAAACCATCCTAACATCCTCTTATCAACTATTCACTCGCTTGGTCTCGTTCTTAGCATACAAATATCCGTAGGTTGCATAACTATTCTTGTACAACTTGTATAAAATATATCCAATCTTAGCCATAGCCTTTCATTCTCCTGGTTCCTTCTGCTTTACATGTTTTCTCCGTACTAAAATTCGCTCGTAGCCTATCTTGTCTTACTTTTTTTTTTTCCTTCTTTCTTCTTGTTCTCTTCTCTCTCTTTTCTCTTTTCTTCATTCACTTCTTTGATGTTCTCACTTCCTACTATAGGAGGTTTTCCATCATTATTTTCTTTTTCTCCCCTTACGGTTCATAGTCACAGTATTATTAGCGAACAACCTTATTGCCCACGTCTTAACCTTTAATCCAGCACAGCAGTGTTATTCTTCACAATGTCTTCATAAGTCACTCGTTACCTTTCCTCGTCGCGTATTTTCTCCTTTAAGCGTCCACTTTCCAATGTCATATCCCCCGAAGACCTCCACAATTAATTTTTTTCCGCACTATCCTAACCACCATCCTAACTTCTATCCTCTTTACTGGCTTTTGGATCCTGCTCACTCGTCTTAGCAAGGGATCTTACCTGTAGCCCAAGCATCCGTATTCAAGACATTGTAATGTGGATTGTCTTCGTCGTACACTTACATCTCTCTCCCTCGCTTCCCCCCTTTAGGGGTGCACTTATGCCATTACCCGATTATACTTCGCCCTATATCCGTATTCCCAATCTCAACTTGACGACGCTTTTATTCCAAAGATTTTGGTTCCCGTTGCCGCTCGTTTACTCACTTTCTTTCTTTTCCAAATATCATTGTGTTAGGACTTTCCGAGTTTAACCCGTGATGAAAAACAAAGATCAACTTGCCTTACAACATTCGTGCCATTTATATTTTTCTTCTCACTTGAACTTCGTTACCTTGTCCAATTAATGTCTTCCATATACCGCCACGTTGGTTGCCGGAATATACATATCCGCTAATCTAACCATGTACAGGATATCCTGTGCGTACCTATGTAAACATATAGTCCCTACTATCTTGCTTACAAGATATCTCCATACGCTATTCCAACTCACCCTAATCCTAGAACTATGATGTACCTTTTTCCTTTTTATCGGTCTAATTCGCCTCGTTCTGCGCGACCTCTTAAGATTTCTGCCCACTCCTCAGACTCTTAATTTATCCTTAAGTCACCCTAGCTTCTCATTTACTTCATGCGTCTGAATTTATAGAACTTTTCAGAAAACTTCCCAGAGGGTCACCCATCCCAGAATTTCTCTCACCTCAAAGATGCTTAACTTTGGAAGTCCGATGAAATACGATGCTTTAATGCAAATATAGTCGCGTCCGTTTCACCGCATGACCTTTGTCATATAATCTGGAACCAGGTAAAGTCTTAACAGGTTTCAAAATGTTCTCGTAACGCGTGTCCTTCCGCATTAGCAGGGTTTCTTACTTTCCCGACTTCACAATTACTATTTTAACCTTTACCACTTCACAATACTCACTCTTTACCTCTAGATATGACTACATTCCCGTCCTAAATTTCCAGATTCTCAACGGTGAGGAATACACCTCAATCGCCGTTACTTATAAGTACTCGGTTATCGCCCTTTGGATTCTGTTCTCATTTTTCCCCGTTCTTCGTCCTTTCTATATCCGAGTCTTTTACCGTCCCGTCACTTATAGTACTCGTATCCTTGACTACACATATCATGGCCTATTACTACACTGTTGTCTCGCTCTCTTCTTATTTCCCTTTTTCCAATTATCCTTTTTTTTTTTTTTTGCGCACGCTATCATTTCCGTTTCACACTCGTCTTCACCCTCTAGCCACATAGATCACATCATGGCTTTGGCCACTTTCTCACTAGACTCTACTTAATTTCGTGACAATCCTCATTACATTCGCGTCATATCTTGTTCGTAATCATTCCAGTAATGTAACACTTCTTACCCCTTTTATCTTTTCTGGTCAACTTTATCCTTATCGTTTCACAAACTGTCTTGTCGATACATTTATATTCATCGTAATTCTTTTCCTCTATACTCTTGTTTTAATCATACTATTACTTCTTTTAGCTATAGGCTCGTCGTAATTCGCTCCTGCTTGTCCATTCAGTCAATACCTTAAATAACACTCTGTCACAACCTACTAGCCCTTTTTGGGATCGTCATTTAGGATTACAAGCCCTTTCCAAATTCTTTTCACCATGTCGATATCGAACTTCTAATTACTATTATGCTCAATTCAACAATTAACTTCTTTCTTGGTGTCGGCCACACTCGTAACTTAGTCAAATTTTCATCATTACTATTGGCTCGACCTTTCCAGACATACCACAAACCTATACTTCATTCTCTCTTTATTTCTGAAAAAATTTTACAGAAGTTTTCTGTAATTATTACCATCTCAAAACCTCGTACACAAGAATACCAACAATGCCTCACGCCAACATGTATATGCACATCATACCATATCACGGCCCACACAGGCTCCCATTATCATCAACAAGACAAAAAATAATGAACGTACCTCATATTCCCAACTCAAACGAAGACTCGTTACACTTTCTGTTTACTTTCCTTTTTTGATCACAACTTGTATTTCAATCGTACTTCGATATCTTGCCCGACATATACCTTTCATACCTTTGCTTACCTGCGTGCTTTGTGGCTTCCAATATCGCTAGTCGCTTTCTTCTGTCGATGCCATTCTTCTGCTGCAATCAAAGGTCAGTGTTGGGAATCTCATTTCCTATAACTTGGCTCTACGGCACGATATAAGATGTCAAAGAAGAGTAACCATCCTAGATGCCCCGTAGCCTCCTGTTTATAAATGTGGCGCGCTTCACACCATAAACAGGGACTCTACCGGGACACGACTTTGCGTACAACCCCTAGGACGAACCGCTCGATACTCAATTTGTCACACCCTAATTTACCCCTCGTTAGGCGTGATGGGCACCCGACCCTTATTTTAGGGCCGCGAACCCGCTGACTCACATAATACTCATAATCACGCTGGCTCTCAAATCATGACACAAATACATAATGAAAGTTTTTCAAAGAACAATATGCTTTTTACCTTTCTCAAATCAAATAAAATCTGTAACATATAAAACTTATAATACAATGCGTAATAATATATCGGCTTACATAGCCGCTTACGTAACCGACATCTTATACCCACGACACTGTCTGCAAAGTCTCTAACACGGAACATGAAACCATAACATAATAATCTGACTCGGCAGCACTCCGGAGAAAATGGAGCTCGCCAATCCCGCTGGAACATCTTCTACTAATATCTTCAAATTTCACTCGGTGTACCGCGCGGCATGAAACGCAATTTCCGAAGAAAGGGGGTCGATTGGAATATGTCCGAGTATGTAAGCATGAAATACAATAAGCGTGATCATACTTGTAATGAGTACGTAAAATCATAAAACTTGCCTTTGAAAACGTTTATCATGCATATCAAATCATATAATCATCATGTATACATATAACGTGCCCCGACCCCTCAGTGAGGGACGCGGTAAGTAAAATCATCATATTCATATACATATAACGTGCCCCGCCCCTCTAGTGAGGGACGCGGTAAGTAAAATCATATCATTATCATGCATGCATATACATATATATATATACCGTACCGGCCCTACAGCCGAGGGACTCGGTGAATAGCGTGTCCCGGCCCCACTAGCAAGGGACTCGGTATGCCATCCTGGCCGCCATCCCCATCATCACATCATCATCATCATCATATATATATATATATAACGTGCCCCGGCCCTCTAGTGAGGGACGCGGTGAATAATGCAATGGAGTCGTGCACGAATACGGGCCCGGCCCGGACGCAGAAGGACATATCGAGGCCGGCACGAGCGAGTAGTGAGAAACCAAATGCAATTAAAACATCTCAAAGACTCAATGAAGTAGTCTAAAAGGAATATCATTCGAAAGTCGGACAATAGTTATATCAAATATCTTTCGGACGTTATTCGAAACATAGCATACATCATAAACGTATTAACAAAACCATAAGGATCATAATCATATTCAAAACCATAGGGATCATAGTCTTACGCTAAACCAATCCGAGTCCGCTCGGAAAGTTACAAACATTATTTACTTTAGAACTTTCTACGAACAAATCGAAGCGATCCGAGCCCTTATGTGAAAGTTACAGACGTTCGTAGTTTCGGAATCGTTTAGGAACAAAACTCTTTTTGAAAAAAAAACTTTTATGCAACTTGAAATTTAGTCATGCGAAAAACATAAAGACCATAATTTGACTACATTAAGAACACGAATATCAAGAAACGAATAAGGACCATAAACATGCTCGGACCGCAAGAATAGAGTTACCTTGATGCGTGTCACAACTTACTTTTTCAACTACGACATGCCAAAAGAAAGAAAGAATGGGCTTTACATACCTCGTCCTCTTCCTAAGCTAGTCCAAACTTACGTCTCGACTTCTCGAATCTACAACAACGTCATTAAGCATCAACCATTAGTCATAAGCACCGAAGGATTCGATTCCAAACCATCATTTTATCTACAGAAATTTGGGCAACATTTCCCCTATAAATACGACATCCTCGAGAATTCAACTCGGCCAAATCTTCAACAATAATACCAACAACCATATAAACAACATCAATAATTAATTCAAAACGGATTCTAGCATTAATAATTCCTTTCTACATAATTCGACGACATTCTTTTATATTCCTTTCAACTACATATATTCCAACAATCCGCACAATATTTCAAACAATCCAATTAATGCTCAACTCCACCCGAAACCTCAAATTTCCATAAGAACAACAACAATACATTTTCTTCCTTCCAAATTCATAAACTACATTAATAATCCATTACTTCCATAAATCCACTAAACTATATCAAGTTCCGTAACAAGCCGCAAACAACTATAATTTCTCTTTGAATCATTAAACTTCCATTAGCACCATAGAATCCACAACACAACAATCCAAACATACTAAATAAATTTAGTTCTTCACTTCCATTCAACACTACACATGCACGGCCATGTCCATGCTCACGGTTCAACATCAACATACCAACTTTTATGAATTTCATTCATTTCCGCATACTACAACATATACAAATCATCCATGAGACATGAAAAATAAGATTGAACCATACCTTCCACCTAGTTCTCTCTCGGCTAGGCCTTGTTCATGGCACAAAAATGGTTTTCTTGTTCCAACAACCACTCCACGTTAACGAGGGCCTTTCAATTAGTAGGAAAGCTAGGAGAACATAATTTTCCATGATCAAATTGAAAGGGCCATATTTTTCTCCCATGGCCGACGGCTCCTCTTGCTCTCTCACCCAACTCTCTTGAATTTTCTAGAGTATGAAAAATGATGAAGATGATTAAATTAGTCATCTTTCTCTACATATATAATTTACACATGTGGCCTATGCCCCACAAGTCATGTGCATGGCCACATGTTCATTTTTTCATGAATTTAAGTTTCCAAAACTTCACCTTTGGCCCCAAATTCCTTAATACTCCATACCACTAAAATCATAAACACTTATGCCATAAAACAAGGTCAGAAAAATGGCCTTGTACATACTTGTCGCAACCACTTAGAATATTCCAACATATAAAGTACGGGATATAACACTTACTCCTTCTTTGACTCGGGAAACTTGTAAACTAAAATACACACCTTATGAGGTGAAAATTAGGTGTCAACAATGACTAAACTCATTCTTATTTTTGCAAAACATGGTGCATTCACTCAAAGGTTGAGGATTAACAAATCACTTCACTCGGTGACACAATGCTATTAGCCTCAAGGAAGTGGCCTAGAATCCTAAGCCGAGAAGTATTTCTTTCATTAAGTGTTGTAATCCACATGCCCTCACAAAAGACCAAAGAAAGTCCCATAACATACATATTTGCAACAACACAAGGGGCAAAAAACGAAGGAGAAAAGAACAACTCACACTTTTTTTTTAAAATTAAATTTGCCCATCTGGACTTTTTATTTAGCTGAAAAGAAAAGGTTCAACAACAAAAAATTGCTGGCCCAAAAATTGGTCCGGCCCAAACAAAAACAGAAAAAAAGGAAACAAAAATATTTGCACTAATATTCTAAAAAAGGAAATTCATACATCTGACTGTTGTTGCCCCAGATTATCGCCTCTTTGTCTCTTTTCCACTTCAAATTGCCATTTCGAAGGTGCGAAGATGATGATCCGCCATATATTGCTCTGATTTGCACCTTGTCAACTAGTTCTAATCTAAGTAGCTGAGTTTTGAATGTGATAGGTGTCAATTTGACTGTTTGAGTTTCTCCCTCTAAGACACCGCCACAGATGCTGCTTCCATGATGATCTGAGCTTAAATCAGCTCTGATTTGACTCTGTTCTGATGCGTATTACGGTGGTGATGCTTTTTTCCTCTCAGGTGAAGTTGAAACCCCATGTAATTTCTAGACTCTTCAGTTCTTCTCTTTATTTGTGCATTTTTGCCTAATTTAAGCAATCTTGTTATTGTGCATGATCTTCCTCGCTGTTTGTTAAGCTCTGTACCCTCTTGAATTGAAAAATGTTGCATGAAACTTCTATTGATCTCCTCTGGGCTGATTTGCTGATACAAAAAGTAAGCACTATTTTTGGCCTTCTTTTTGTCTTATATTACGACTCTATCTGGAAATGATACTTGATAGCATATATATCTTCAATATTATGTGATTTTAATCTAAATAAAATGAAAGTAAGTCCCTTTGAATGAGCACCAAATGATGCTAATACCATAAAGATGACACCCATCCAGATTATTTGATCAAAATATATGAGAATACTGATAATATAGTTGCTCTGAAACTGCTTGTGCTTTTCCTTGATGAAGAATGATGATGAAAACTCCTGGACTCTTTTTGTTTTTTTCCTGTTGAGACCTGTTATTATGCTCTTGTTGAATTGTGATGCCTTCTGTACCTGCAAAAATTAACAAACAATTAGATAAAACATCCTTCCCACTCTCTTCCGATAGGATTTGAGTGTAAGGAACTCCTACTCCCTTTCCCTCTTCTCTTGTCAACCTCATTATCTCCTCCTGATTCTAAAGTATGGAATTTGACTCTTGTCACTATTCAAAATCCTCCTCATGTGAACTTCTAGCTCTTCAAAATTTTGACATAAAACTGCCCCATGATCTAAAGCATGATTGGCCAAAGCATCAGCCAATTTATTTGCCTCCCTCAAAGTATGTGTAAAGATTATATCCATATTTCTACTTAGGATCTCCACTTTCAACCCAATTAGCAATACTCTAAGGTGGTTTCCACCCTTCAGCAAGTATCTTCTGAATCATCTCTGAATCTGTCTGTACAATGATATTTTGAAAATCATTACCTTTGCAAAACTTCAAAGCTTTATATATTGCATAGATCTCTGCCTCAGTATTAGTGGCATAACCTATGTCCTCTGCCCGTGCATGAATTAAGTCCCCTTCAAAGATCCTCAAACAAAAACCATATACACTTCTTCCAGGATTTCTTCTTAAGCCCCATCTGTATTACAAATACACCAACCTAGAAGGGCAATTTCCATATTACTTTAGTTACCTTTAAAGTTGCCACACCCCTTCCATCATTTTTACCAATTCACTCCATATGTTTGGAATATTCCTAATTGAGGGATTCCTCACATGAACCAACCTCTGAATAGCCCCAAAAATCTGGTAGATCACCCTGCTTTCAGTGTTTCTTTGTCCATTCTTTATCCCATTCCTTCTCTTCCATAATTCCCATAGAATAATTGATGGAACTGCATAATAGATCTGCCTCAATCTGCCTGTCATTGGTGCTTGCCACCACTTTACAATGAGTTGTTGAAGTTGACTTCCATCCATATTAATACCTGCACCAAAGACAAAAATATGAACATGTTCTCTTAGCTATATCTGATATGAGGAAAAGATGTTGAATTGTTTCTTCCTTAGGGTTTAGGCAGCACCAACACCTAGACGCCATATTAAAGTTTATTTTCCTCAAAACATGTTCTAAGGGTAACTTATATTTCCAACACCTCCATAAAAAGAAAGAGATTTTGAAAGGTAAGCTTTTCACCCATGTGAACTTATATTTGTCAACTTCCTGCCCCCTCAACCTCATAAAATAACAAGCAGTTCTTACTGAGAATTCACCATTAGTATTCAATAACCACCAAGATTTGTCAATTCCTCTTTGCATTCTAGGTGGAGTAACTGTATCTGTTATATGCTCCACTACATCAGCAGGTAGTAACTCCAGAAATCTTTCATTATTCCACTTTCCATCATCCACTAACTCATGAACATTTTGAATTCTGTCATCATACCTATCCTCAGTTATCACATGGTAAAGTGCCCCTAATTCAGCCCAGTTATCAAACTAGAACTGAGAATCTCCTATTTTGACTTGCCACCAAATTTGATGCTCTATTAAATCCCTGTCTTCCAACATCCTTTTCTAAGTCTGTGATCTATATTTCCAATGAACAACTGCAACATTTTCTTTTCTACAGTATTTATTGGTCATAAAGGCACTCCATTGTGTAGGCTTAGTTCTAAAATTCCAGCATAATTTACAAAATAAAGCAAGACCCACATCATGAAGTGATCTAAAACCCAAGCCCCCTTCTTTTGTTGGAACACAAAGCTGGTTCCATGAAACCCAATGTATGTTTTTTCCCCCGATAGTATTACTCCAAAAAAATTGAGCAAACATTTTGTGCATTTGCTAATTACCCCAATTGGTGGGTTAACTGCAGAAAGCATATAAATTGGCATACTTTGTAAAACATGCTTAATAAGTATTGCCCTTCCTCCAAAAGGCAACATCTTTCCTTTCCAACCCTGAGGCTTGTTCATAATCTTGATAATCAAGGCATTGAAAAGTTCCTTTTTTCTCCTGCAATGATAGCTAGGAAACCCTAAATACATAAAAGGAAATTCTTTTCTGTTAATACCAGTTGCAATCTCCACAGTAATGCTACCCTGGAACATTTTTATGCATATACACAGAACTCTTCTCCATATTGAGTTTCTGTCCAGATGTCTGCTCATACTTCTTTAGAATTTCCATTATAAACGGTAGTGAAACCACATTGCTGATGCAAATATAATCATATCATCACCATAAGCAAGATGATTCACTTTTGGACACCATTTGGGTAGACCAAAACCTTTAAAATGAGGCTTTTGATGTAGCTGATTCAAATTTCTGGATAACACCTCAGCTACCAAGATAAATAAAGTAGGGGATAAAGGGTTCCCTCGCTTTACTTCCCTTGTGGACTGAAGGAAGCCTTCTTGTTGCCCATTCACCAAAATAGAATACCAATTGTTGCTTATAATTCTGAAAATCATTTCTGAGAAACCCATTTTTCTAAGCACTTTAGTTAAAAATAAGCAAGAAACCCTGTCATATGCTTTGGCCATGTCCAACTTTATAACTACATTTGCATCTTTTTCTCTCAGCGTTATATGAGCAATAATCTCCTGAGTTAACAAAATATTCTCTACAATACTCCTATCTTTGTCAAAACCAGATTGATTTAGATAGATAACATCAGATAATTTACACACCAATCTCTCATGTATCAATCTTGAGAAAATTTTGTTGACAAAGTTGCTCAAACTAATAGGTCTCATATCAGAGAAAGTGTTAATAAATTCTTTATTTGGTAATAAGACCAAATTAGTATGAGTAATGAACTTAGGTAATTCAGCCCCACAGAAAAAGGATGTTACCATATTAGTAACATCATCTCCAATAATTTCCCAACAGGCTTGGTAGAATAAGCCAACCCATCTGGCCCCCAGCACTTTCACCATTCAGCTTGAACACAACTACTTTAACTTCTTCTTTAGAAGGTATTGCTTCAATCCCTCTATTTTCCTCTTCAGATATCATTCTTGGAAGGTGTTCTAGTAAATTAAATTTAGTTGGATCACCCCCCCCCCCCCTTTGTGAACTGCTCAGTATAGAACCTGAAAGCTTCAGTTGCAATTCCATCTGCATCCTCAATCCACACTCCATCATCTCCCTGTATTCTCTGTAGCTGTAATCTCTTCCTTCTCCCTTGAACATAGGCATGAAAAAACTTAGTATTTCTATCTCCATCTTTAAACCATTGCATTCCAGCTTTCTGTTCCAAAACTCTTCTTCTAAATGCATAGATCTACTCAAATCAGCTTGGACTCTGTGCAGTCTTTCCCTATTAGATGGAGAAGGTTGTGCCTCAAATTGCGCTTCTTCTACCTTAATCACCTCTTCTAGAGCTTCAATCTCTTGAAATATGCTACCAAAAGTACTTCTACTCCATTGAACCAAACCTGCTTTCAACTTTTTCAGTTTGTGATGAAAAAGAATAAACGGATTGGCCATGAAATCTGCTGTCCACTGATGCTTGACTGTATCTAGAAAATCATCATGTTTCACCTAAAAATTTAAGAAATTAAAAGGTTTCTTGATAGGCACAGATTCACCAGCATAAGAAATTAACATTGGAGCATAATCAGATCCTGATCTGATAAAATGAGATATTCCTATCCCATGATATTTGGTTTGCAGCATCTGATTTCCCAAACACCTTTCCACCTTTTAAAAATACAATCATCTCCACTTTGCCCATTCCACCAAGTGAATTTTCTTCTAACAAAACCAAGATCTGAGACATCACAATTTTGAATACAACCCCTAAAATCCTGAATTTCATTAATGGTGACAGAAAGGCCACCATATTTCTCCTCCTCAGAAGTAATTACATTAAAACCACACCCTATCAGCCATGGTATCACAACTGAAGATGCCAAGTCTTCTAATGAATCCTATAAATCCAATCTCTCAGCCTGAGTACATTTTGCATACACCACAGAAATCACCATCTCTTCCTGAGTACCCTGATAGACAACTTAAGTGCTATGTGTTATGGATGATCTCTTATGATCTGAAAACTGAACATATCATTTATAAACACCCAAATCTTGCCTGAGATGTTGACCAAAGCATGTTCCATTCCAATTCTTCTGTCGTATTCATCAATCTTATCAAGTCCCCGAAAAGGCTCCAATAAGCCAATAAATCCAAATTGATATTGCTGATTCATTTAATTAACCTTGTAAAAGCTTCCATTGTATTAACAGATCTAATATTCCATATGAGTGCTTTCATCATGGATTAATCTTATTAAACTGCCTTCTAGTATGAACTCCACTACTAGGTAGAGCACTTAAGTCTCTTGCTGTCTTCTTCTTTGCATTTCCCCCACCCTTTTCAAGTAACTTAGGAGAAATGTCCCCTGCTCTGGTAACTGCTTTTACATCTTTCTCAATTGAGGGTATATCAAGATCTTTGGTCCAACTTTCAAACCACTTGTTTAGATTTAGGAGGATCATCCCTAAGCATCGACCCAGTATCTCTTAGCTTGCCTTCTATTTGATCTATTATCTTGTCTGAACTCTGTTCATTTGGTATTTCTTCCACTCCTACACTCTTATTTACTTCTGACTGTACCATATCTGTTTTTATTTCACAAGAATCTTCTCACTGGTGCATCATTACATTATCATCACATGCAATATTTTCTTTATCTTCTGCTGATAATGTGATTACCTCCATTATCTTGGGTGAAACCTTACTCCCATTTGAATCACTTAGAACTGCTTGCTTATTGGAAACATTGTTATTTGTTGGGGTGCTCATGATGGTCTGTATATCTGATTTGTTATTATTGTTTGGACTGCTGGGATTGCTTCCACTTGTGTGATTACTTGTACTTACCACCCCTTCTGATATTGTACCACTGCTACTGCTCTTTGATGTTGCTTCTTGCTCTTCTATTGCAACTTTTGATGAACTGTTTACCTCTTTTATATTTTTGCTGCTATCTTCCTTTAATGGACTTCTACTGCTATCTTGCTTTGATGAGCTTTTGCAATTGTCCCCATTGTACTCACTCACACTTACTTCTTTGACCTTCACTTAGTTGACATTGTTTTCTTGTTTGTCTGCATAATCAGTATTCTGTATTGTATGATTTTTAACACTATTCTGCTTCTCAGTGTCTTGACAATCTCTTTCTTTTGCAGGTACTTCTTCAGTGTCATCAACAACTTTCTTGTGATTCTCTTCTATATCCAGGATAACAAAAGCATTATGAGTTACCACCTCATTACCTTCTTGCTGATTTCTAGTATCACTAACTTCTCCTATTATGACCCCACTTTTAACCTTGATGTATTTCTTTCTTCTTCTTTGCATCCATTCTTGCTTCCCATGTAAATTTCCACTCTTCCTTCCATAATTAACTGGATACTTTTGTTTTTTTTCCAGTTCACTTTGATTTGCAGGTCTCTCTTCCTCATGTTAGAGTTCTTCCCTGTGTTGTCTCTCCAACTCACGATGCAAAGCTCTACTTCAACTTCAGCATGTCCTTGCAACTTGCAATGCTTGTAGTATTTTGGCAAGTAATCATATTGAATATTGATCCATTTAGCTTGTGTATCACCAGTTTCCTCATCCACTTCAGATATATGTATTCTTTTTGGGTGATCAGTATCTAAATTAAATTCCACCTTCACTTTGGCACAACTAGGTCTTGTCCTATTTACAATGGCCAGATCCACTGTATGGGGTTTACCAACCGCTGATGCTAGGGAAAACATAGCTTTTTTTGCAAAGAAATTGGGAGGCAGTTCTGGGAAGCTAATCCAGGCAACAACAATGGATGTCTCTTCTCTAGGCTTGAACCAAGGGTTCCAAATCAAGGGTCTCATCTGACAGGACCTGGCATGTACCTTAATGTAATAAGCAGGTATAGATAAAATTCTGACATAGTCCTTAAAAGATGATAACCTTATCAATATATGCCTATCTTCAATTAGCCCTATGGTACACCTTCCTTTGATTGAACATTGTTCTGGAATAGCAGTTCTTAGTTCCTTTATGTCAATAATGTCATAGGAGAATTTGCCCAGAACAACATATTGTAAATCGTATCGCATTATCGCGATATAAGTTCTTGTGCTTTGATTTGACGCTTACTATACGTTATTTTACGTACTTTGATTATCTTATTTTATCGTGATAGCCTACGCCCTTTGCAACCGCTTCATTAAGGCTTAGTCGCTTTAGTTATTTTCATTTCCATATCCCTTTGAATTTCTTGGCCTTATCTGACCTCTTTTTATGCTTTCTATTGAGCCGAGAGTCTTTCGAAAATAGCCGTCCTACCTTGGTAGGAGTAAAGTCTGCGTACACTCCACCCTCCCCAGACCCCATGTTATGGGATTTCACTGGGTGGTTGTTGTTGTTATTGTAACATATTGCAATCTTCCTGTAAAATTTTTGGAACAGACGGCAGTGTTTTGCTGACGCCTCGAATCAAGCTTTTATTGCGACATGCTATGCTTTCTCCCCCATTGCTAGTAGGTTGATGGGTCGCGCGCCCGGCATACATGTTTTGGCCTTGTGTGTCCATAACTCAAAATAGATAGTTGTTTAACTTCTGATGATTTTCATTGTACATGTGGTTCTCCATCTATGTAAGTAACAGGCTTAATTGGAATCTGTTTAATAGTAAGCGTGGTAGGTTTAAACAAAGCAGCATAGTTCAATGGTGTAGGCAAATTGGTATAGTTAAGGATGTTTGGTATTGAGGAATCTGGTGTAGGCTCATTGATAGGGTTAATATTACTGATGTTCTGATTTGAAGTTGGTGGTATATCTAGGGTTGTAAAGTTTTATTTTTTTGGCTCAGTAATGGGTGTCTTAGAGGGTATAGATGGCGCAACCCCTGGAGGGGGCTGCCCACCGGCCATATTGGCCATCGGTGGCCGGTAATTGATAGTTTTAGGTTTTTCTAGGGTTTGTTTTAATGAGAGAGAAGAGAGCAAATTTTTGTAGGTTTGTTCACCTTTATGTTAACTCACACTCACAAAGGACGTACAAGTGCACAAATGCGATGCCATAGGCTTGCCCCTCAAGTATTTCTCCGCTAATGTAAACACACTTTGTTTGAAATCAATTAGGACTTGCAGGTTGTATTGTAGGCTTTTGGTTAAGTTAGGGTCAACTTTGGATAAGAGTGACTCAAAACCTCCCTAAGCACTACAATTTTCATCTATCAAAACACACTTCCTTCAACTTATTCACCCATTTCTTTATCTTTTCATGTCACCAACTAGTGTTTCCTTTATTCAGCACTTTTATTCTTTGCTCTTTTTTTTTTGTTTTTTTTTGTTTTATGTCACTATCAAGAAAACTTCTTTTTCTCGCCTTTTCACCTCTTTAGCGATTTCCACATCATAAATTACCAACCACCACCCCCAAACATAGGCTTTTAGCCGATGTTCGCATTTTCGAATCACTTAGGGAGGTAGGGTGCCAAAAGATAGGCCAATAAGAACAAAAAGAGTAAGGCTTGTAATATGGGTGTCAAACAAAGGCTTGTAATATGGGTGTCAAACAAAAGGTTCAAGGCTCAAAGGGGGTTGACTAGGTAAAACATGCAAAGGGTAGGAAATTTAAGGCCTAGAAATGGTCCAAGGAAAGCCTAATATCCTATTTCAAACCAAGTGTTGTTTTAGATTTCGCCTTGAAAAACTTTCCGGGCAAGTTCTAGATCACAATCATGCACAAAACTTGAATAACAACACCTCACAACACCTGGCACATGGATCACTTCACTATTTTCTAACTAACTTCCCAACTTAGTACTTCAAGCCAACAATCATTCACAGTTCGGTTTCTAATGAGCACAATGTCACCAAATGAGTCATACAAGTTAAATCATTCACCTTTAAATACATATGCACAACTAAAACATTTTGGAGAGGTATATTTTCAAAAGGTAACACAAGTACATGCCATAAATTGCTTAAACCATCACTATATAAGTCAAAACACTTTGCTACACTTAAACAAACACAACAAACTTAACACTGCCTAGACATTCCAGGTTCAACATAAAATAAAACCTCTCGGGAAAGAATACTGGCAAAGAAAACCCAAGAGCCCCAACAACATCCTCACCACCAACACCTTAAAACATGAGCTACCTAACCCTCAACAAAATAAACATACAGTGTCCCCAATGCACTAAATGTAAAACAAGAGGTGATTAGCTCTCTGGGGACGCTTTAAGCATCCGTCTAAGTCGATTCTGGGTGAGCAACATCAGACTTCGTGTATAGAGTGGGAGTCTGATTAGCATGAAGGATCTCCAAAGATGGGACAACCAAAGGTGGAGTATCATTAGAGACCCCTCTTAACGGCTCCTCAAATGCAGGTGTGAGTGTCTTAGGATCGACTGACGGTGGAGGAGGAATATCAACTGGTGGAGCGGTGGAAGTACTAGCTCCGTTGGCCCTTGAGGGTGGTGACACTAGATTAGCACTCGTGCTGTCAATGACATGCTGCTCCTCAAGGTACTGGTGCATTTCCACAATAGTCTCTATATTGGCCTCATCAACTCCCGCTGTGAATGCCTCGCGGCGGGCTCTCTCCAATATCTGACTAGCCGGGTCACCCTCACTCTCAACCTTAGGTAATTCTTCACTCTCCTCCTTCTGATTTTCTTCTTCCTCATTCTTTTCTTCTTCTTTCTCATTTTCTTCTTCCCCATCAGTCAACTCATCATCCAATGGTTTGGTGGGCTCAGTAGAGAATTGGTCCGTGCCCAATGGTAGAATAGGTGCAGTAGGCTCCATTTCAAGGATTTTTAGCCACCGAATATGTGCCTTGACCTATGCCAAGTCTGCTTGAATGGATGGGAAACCATCATCGCCACCACCCTCAATGCACTTAAGTTTGAGCTCAATCGCCTTAAGACACCCCTTAATCTGCTCCTGTTCTCTTCTGACCTCTTTAGCCGCTAAATGTGGTCTCATAGCTGCTTCTATTGCCTCTTTGACAAAATTTGAATGTGGTCCGCAAGTTGGTTCACCTTGGCATCTACCGCTCTGATCAACCACATACCATTTCTCATGATACCTCGCTCTGGTGCTAGAGCAGATGAAGTAGTCACAGGAATGGAGGGAGAGGCACCCGAAGTAGTAGTTGGGATACTCAAAGGCTCAGGCCTCGAATGAGCTGCTAGAATAGTGGAGGACCCAGAACCCAAAGTGGCAGCAGTAATAGCAGTGGGCTGGTCCTCAGTGTCAAGAATATGCTTGTTATACCCCATTTTAACCGGGTCAAAGTGGAGTACAACATATTGGTGATTCCTAATTATTTCACTTAAGGAGTCGCCACCTAATTATTTTAACGGTGAATTAGGACACCTAATATTAACTAAAATGAAGCTAAACTAAACTCTACTTTTTAAAGGTCTTACGAACCTAGTAAGTTCTAGGTAAGGGTTCTAAATATCCTAACGGGAAGGTCTTAGGCATCCATTAGGGTCCGCTAAATGCGGTTACCGATCAAACTTAGGTTAATTAAACTAGGCTTTTGAAAAATCATTAAAACACAAATACTAGTGCATTTTTTTTTGTTGAAAATTTATGTGTTAAAATTGCATGTTACTTGAAAAACTCAACTTTTGAATTTAAAGATTGGGCGGAAGCTTGAGAATGTTAAATTTCGAAGCTAAAATTCTGAATATTTTAATCCACTAGGTAAAAGAGAAAAAAAATTATTTACAGAGAGACGTTTGACCTCAAGGTTAGTAGAAAAAGATTTAAATTTGACTAATAATTTCAATAGTTAGTTAATTCTCTACTAAATGTTAAAAGGATCTAGTTTATTGATTGACCTTTTGAAAACCGTTTTTTCCTTCCCAAGGTCTGAATTTAAATTCATCTCGATATTGTAGAAAAGGAGACGAGTTCTATATTGAAATGACCAAAACGACTAAAAAAAATGCTGAAAATCCAATTAAGCCTACTAGAGAACCCCAATCTTTAAATGAACCCACTTGCTAACCTAACATAAATCTCAAACTCGAGATAAAATCAAATCACACAAATAAGCTAATAATAAAAAACAAATAATGAATGATAAAGGGGAAGGGACGCCCTAGGAGACCCCATAGCGTTTTGCTCGTTTTTCGCTATACAATGAATTCTAAAGAAGACGATGCATGCTAATTCCAAGCACGGGTATGTCTAGTCTCGTCTTGAGACTTCCAATTTTACGAGAGTCCCGAACTAAGACTCCATTTGCTCCCAGGTGTACATATAAAAGAAAAGGAAATAAAGATTAGCGGGGCAGCCTCATAAGGTGCTATTCAAAGAAAACACTCAAAGCCTAAACACGAAGACAATTTACAACCATAGCAGCTAAAGAATATATAACCAGGAAAACCTTATTAAACATGATTCCTAAACATCTTTAACAAAACATGAGTGGTTATACATAGTCTAATAGTGTATCATATTTAACAGTAAAGAAAAACCATGGAAGAGATTTAGGCTTTGATAGACTTGACTTTCCACTTTTTGTCTAAATCTTGCACAAAAGGACTGTGACTAAAAAAAATCATCCTAAAACGTTCCATCAAAACAATGATGAAATAATGAAACTATATTATTACATTAAGATGGGGATTAATTTATGACATTTAATACTTTAAACATTATGGTCAAACAGAGGACTGTACATTCCATCAAAGACATTTAAGTACATGGATTAGCACTTGTTGATACATCAACTTCAAATGAAGGCATTCTCTAAAAGTGTCTAACGCTTTTAAAAAAAAAAAAAAAAAGCATTTTAATTCAAACTAAAGCTTTCTGCATTTTGATGCACCTAATATCCAGTGAATTCCAACTGGAAAGCCTTCTGTATTTGCTTCCACGAATACTTTCACGGAAAAGACATTTTTTTTTAAAATCTGATGATACTCGATGACTAGCTTATTTGCAAAAAAAAGGAATCCTAAGAAAATAATTTCCATATGGACAGCAACTAAAAAAAAAAAAAACTCCTAATGAAGCAGCAAGCACAAAATGTCAACTCATACTCACAACACCAAAGATTTAGAATAAACACATCGGATATCTCTTTTCATAATACAAAAATAAACAACGCTCGAAAGAAACTAACTACCAATTAAAATCATAAATGTATCAAAAACTACAATGGAAGAAGAAAGGACGGTTTCGACCTTTTTGCGGTCAAATGGGGCTTTTGGATCTACGACTTACTCCGAAAGCGAACGACGCACGGTATCCTAGAGATACTAAATACTTTGAGGAAATAATAATAATAATAATAATAATAATAATAATAATAATAATAATAATAATAATAATAATAATAATAATAATAATAATAATAATAATAATAATAATAATAATAATAATAATAATAATAATAATAATAATAATAATAATAATAATAATAATAATAATAATAATAATAATAATAATAATAATAATAATAATAATAATAATAATAATAATAATAATAATAATAATAATAATAATAATAATAATAATAATAATAATAATAATAATAATAAGAAGGAGGTAATGGTTTCAACAAGAGAAGTGGCTGCTCCAAAAAAGTTCCCGCTTTCGAGCAAGGCTCCTCGCACAGAGAGCAAATACTAGTATAAAAAAAAGAACACAAGCAAACGAGACAAAAAAAGAAATAGAAGTCTTCGGCTGATTTTAAAAAACATAGAAGTCTTATATCCATTTTTGATGGTGTCCAAAGTAGTTTTTATAGGAGTAGAAAATTAGGGTTTGCTTTAGGCGGGATTTTGAACACCATGCTTGAGACTTAGTCAACACGACCGTTTGAATTTGAACGTTGGATTTGGACGTCTTACCCGATATGGTGATACCTTGACTGGAATGGAGAGATTTGTCATACCTTGAAGCATGAAAACGGGAAGATGAGATAGAGACGCACCTAGAAAAGTCCCCTTTGCACAAAAATGGTGAAAATAAAGTTCACTTCGGCTGAAGGAGTTTGGCATTTTTTCTAAGAGAGGAAATGGGAGGAAGAGGCAAAAGGGGCGCATTTCCCCTCCCAAATGAAACCCTTTGGTAGGATTAAAAATGAGACTCCATACGGTCCATCAGATCATTTTTATTGAATGGTCTAGATTGACTCTTCAATAGTGGCTTAAGAGGGCTTTTTGGGCTGATCTGAATTGGCTTAGTTTGGGCTGAATATTAGAGCCAAGTTGGGCTGAAAATATGGGCCTTGGGCGTGGACTTTCCTTTCTTCCTTTAATTTCTTTGCTTCTAAATTTGAATGAAAGACACTCTTTAGTTAATCATATATTAACGCGTGCTAAAATATTAGTTAATATAAAAATATATTTATTTGCATTCAAATGAAAAATTATATGATATCGTAATAGTTGTGCGATAAAAATAAAAAAGTAAATGTTATCGTTTAATTGCATAAAATAAATGCGATGCGTTTTGCGTAAAACGACAAATAGAAATGTTAAAAGTGATCGTGACGATTATAATGTTAAGTGATCGCAATATAATAATAATAATGATGATGGTGATAA
>NC_081345.1:54850139-54861419 GCF_029784015.1 Lycium ferocissimum | reverse complement strand
ATAAATTTTCCCCCCCGGTGGAGGGTATGGATTAACCAATCAATAACAAGGGGTACTTTCTCTTCTCCCCTTAAGCCCATAAAAGATTTACCCATTTGAATAAAATTTCAAACAAAACTAGTCATTGAGGCATTTTAACAAACAGGTTGTGCACAATTTCGCAAACTTCAAGAATTTCGACTCAATGTGTCACGACCCCACCGGAAGGCCATGACGGGTACCTGGAGCTAACCTACCGAACACCTCTGAACATACGTCATCATAATCATTTCTAGGTGGACTACAAAGATAACTCATGGGTATCATACTCTGCAAGGGCATATATCACAAGATAATGACTCATCTTTATATAATCGTCAACAACTGTGCCCATCATCACAAGCCGACATGGCTGCCAAAATATTATACAACAAAATGCACTGATAAGGTTATGGAACATGTAGCTACATACATTTGTCTACGAACCTTTATAA
This sequence comes from Lycium ferocissimum, assembly GCF_029784015.1. Taxonomy (NCBI): domain Eukaryota; kingdom Viridiplantae; phylum Streptophyta; class Magnoliopsida; order Solanales; family Solanaceae; genus Lycium; species Lycium ferocissimum. Next base: position 54,860,946 of record NC_081345.1, on the reverse strand, counting down.
AGGGTACAACAAGTCATAAGGAAGGGGCAGGACTCCGCCATGCCCAAATATGTACACGAAAGAGTAATACGAATGGATTGCGGCTACATACAAATGGAGCGCTCTCCCGAGATTCCTTAATAAAGCTCCTAAGGATCAGACCCGTCTACTGCCCGGCATGAACGCAAATACGTCCGCGAAAGGACGTCGGCCGAACAATGTACTGAGTATGTAAGGCATGAATCACAACATAACACGAGATATGGAGCATAACATGATATAAAGAGATAACCTGTACTTCTGATTGCCTCGTAAGGCGGATACCATGCATGCTTATCCTTTTTAAAGAAAACATTTTTCATATATATAATACTTAATAATGCTAGGCCCGATCCATATGTCATCATTAGCCCGCGTCCGGGCCTCCTTCGTTTGGGGTAATCATTGCACGCTACCCACTAGTGGTGCTACCCGGCCATATAGGCATGGTGTTATTATCATTATCCATAAGTCGCCACCATAGTGGTGCTGCCCGTCCATATAGGCACGGTGTTATTATCATTATCCATAAGCCGTAGTGGTGCTGCCCGACCATATAGGCACAGTATTATTATCATTATCCATAAGCCGCCCACCGTAGTGGTGCTGCCCGGCCATATAGGCACGGTTTGAGAAAATATATACATATATATATAAAGCATGCATGAGAGCCCAAATAAAATCTACTACTCCATTGGAGTGATGTAAGGTTGGTAACCTCCGATTTATATTATGGAGCAATCATTATCGCTATATCTCACCTTGAAGGAACAATTATCATAAGGTGAGATTAACAACAATGAATAAAATCAAGAAAATCATGAGATAAACTCTATAATCTCATAATACCATCAAATCCATAAGCTTTGGAATCTCTTGAATGGGATCATCGTCATCATTATCATCATAGAAAACATCTATCTACAATATCATAAGAACCTTGAGAATCATGAACTTTTAGCATCTCTTTAGGAATTGGGATATTTTGGATATCATATGAAGGTTTACAACAAAAGAATCATGCCTTAAGAAAGAAAGGGTTAGCCTTAACATACCTTTGGGTCTCCTTAACTTTAACTACTTAATGCTTGTCCTCCCAAGCTCATAAATCTACATTCAAGAGAATTCATACTATTATTAGGCTTATCGTCATATGCTTATCTTAAGCCTTCAAATTAAATCCTCTTAGAATCTGCCGTAATTGGGGCAGCATCTCCTATGTTTATATCCCTAGCCCGAAATCACAATACCAACAAAACAACAACAATAGCAACACCAATATAAACAAAATCATCATCAACATCAATATGCTCAATAAAACATCCCATACGATATTTTCCCAATTTCTCAACCAATCACTAGACTTTACGGAGCTTTAACAACTAAATTTCCATGGTATAATTCATAATACCCATAGTAAAGAATATCCTTACCTCAATCAAGGTTGGTAGGGCTTGAAATCTTATTTATCTTCGGCGGCCTCCTTTGATTCGTCGAGATTCATTATTTAGAACAAGAACTACAAGACCTTATACGCTTCCCGAGCCTAAATCCTGGGGTTTCACTTTATTTGGGCTAAAATTCTATGGAGGAAGTTGGGAGACTGTTCTAGGGGGTTAAGGAAGGTTTGGGGAGGTGGTTGAATGAAAATAAGGGGTAAATCCCTTTTTTATATTGTTCTAGGGTCGGTTTGCACCGACCTAGAACTTTCTGCGCACTGTAGCACGCGTGTCGCACACTGTAGCTGCATGTTTCTGTTCTGCCAGCCTGACTTGTAACGTCCATAATTCTCTACTCCGACGTCGTATCGACTAGAAGTTTGTTGCGTTGGAAACTAGACTTTATGAACTTCAATTTAGGCTTTTGCTTTACTTCAAAACTCCTCATATACTAAAAGATGTTCTTTCTCCAATTTAGCTCATACTTTGTTGTTCAAAGTAACGCTCATCTTTTTCCAAAGTCATGCTAACTCAACTCCTTCCACTCAATTCCTTATAGGACCTTCCGGAATTCTTCATATGCATCCTTTACTCATAAAATATACTTAATAGTGCTTCGTCCCTTATACTCCAAAGTTGTTTTACTTAGCCATATTTCAAATACTTACGCTCAAATTTGATAAGTGCTTCTCCGCAAGTACGGGGTGTAACACAATGGGTACTCAGGACTTCCCCACGTTCGAGTCAAAAGCAATTCCCAACAATCTTCAAACACACCAACATACAAATTGACTATGGATACTCAAGACTTCCCCAATTTCAAACTTAGACAACCCAAACAACTCAACAAATCAACTTTCTTTTCATTTTTTAAATGAAGCCTACGGTCTAGATCAATATTTGGGTGAAGAATCAACATTACCCACATGATTTCACATCCATAGAAGAAAAGGAAAAGAGATTGTTGAGAGATTTTCATACCTAATGAGTTGAGAGATGATTGTTGGACCAAGTGTTTATGCAAAATTATGAAACTTGAAACCCTAGTTCTGATTTAGTGTGTGATGATTTGAGGGAGATGAGAAGAAATTTAAAGAGATAAGAGGAGTGAACAGTTATGGAGTGAAATCGTGTCTTTGAATGGGAAAAATCATAACTGTTGAGTGTTTTAATGCAAGAGGAAATGTTTTGAAACAAAAAAGTCGCAGGTCGGGTCGGGTAAACTGACCGGAGCCTTTCACTTACCTACACCACCTGCGAACCATAGGTGCTGACGCAGGCATGACCTGCGAAACGTAGGTGGTGTCATTTTGCCATATATGGGGACAGAGATTTTACCAATTTAAGATTCTCCTTTTGATCAACCTACAAGACGCAGGTGATGATGCAGGCACAACCTGCGAGTCACATGTGATGACTGTTACAGTTAACTTTTACGCAAGCATAAAAGCTACTAAGAGGTTTGAAAACCAACTTATCTCGAAGAAAGATCAAGTTAAAACTTTATCCCTTTGAAAAAGTCCCACAATCATAAAATCATTTGAAGTAAAAAGGGTAAAAATAAAACCATTTTTAGACCTACCTGATTAAGTTTTATAAAAATAACCAAGTAATCCTTTTATTCCTTTTATCTTCTCGGGTTTGGTTTTAAAAATCTTATTGGAATCCTAATCATTCTAAACGACGTTATCATCGTTTTGCCTAGGTTTCAACTAAGTTCTACTATAAGGGTTTCATTAATACATAGGTTTTTTACAAAATACATAAAAATACAAGAATGAAATAAAGCGATGGGCCGATGGGTGTACTAAGCCCATCGGCCTATATATTCAATTTTCACCCATTGTTGGGCCTTCATCATTTCCAATACTTGCTTCATGTTCATGTTTGCTTCCCTTTCATTGCATTGTTGCGGGTTTGACTCAATCCAATGAGATGTTAGGCCTCAGGCCCAACCGAGATTTATGCAAAGTTATTCTCCATCGCGGGTACGCGAACGGGGAGGAGAAAAGAAAGGGATATGGGGGTTAGTAACAGAGCACATAACACTTAATTGATTTGTTTACACACATGTATAAAAGCTAGCAGTCCTAACAGTGATAACAATCAATTATGGGTAGGCCCAAAAATAGAACAAAAACATTCAGATAAGAAAACAGGTCCATGCAATAACTGAACTTAAAGAAACAGGCCCAAAGAGAGAAAACAGATGCTAATACTCGCAACATGCCCAAACGAGCTTCGCAACTGACATATAAAATATATAACAGACCCAAATGGTCGTTTAGCCCAAAAACAACTCTTAATTATATGATATACAACTGACATACACGCGATATATACCCAACTATATCTAAGCCGACCACAAAACAGGATATACACTATATATACCGGTTTATACATGGTATACACGAAAATATACATAAATATACAGCTTAGTATACACTTAATGTCTACAAAGATTGATATACTAAGTATATCTCGAGGTATACCAGTTCAAAACACATTGCAAATATAAGATAAGTCAAGTGTAAGCAAGCTTGGCATATTCCAAGAGAAAGGAAAAACTCATAAACATTCTAATACATTTTCAATGAAGGATAATCAACTAAAAAAGACATGGTGGACAGTCTCCCAAATGTGACAACAAGAGACATCTAATTAGAATGCCATGGTTTAGAACATGCAATTGGCAAATCAACAGTCCTCCTTAACATATTCAGACCTCAGCATGCCACAAACATACAAAGGGAAAGGGGGGAAATAGGCGTTGAATCAATTCTCAATGGTGAGAGGATGAGGTAACAGAGGGTGGGTGCTAAAAAGCACTCATCCTCTACCTCCAATGCTCACATGAGCATCTCCTCTTAACTTTAACTTCTTTACAAACACATCTATTCTAACAAATAAACCAGGAAAGGAACAGCAAGGCAAACAACTTGACCACAGTCTTCAAAATAGGGAATCAGAAAAGTTTTTATCATTTAAATATAAGTGATAACTTCAGTGACCTCTTTTGAGGTTTAGTCTTGTAACACTAACCTCCCTCGTGGTTTACGATATTACATTTACCCTTCTTATTTTGACTTTTTTTTTGTAACAAATCTTTTAATTAATTTATTATTAAAATAAAAAAAATACAATCTAACTAATTTGCCCTTTCTAATTTTTTTTATTTAATTTTGTATACGAGGAAATTGAAAGCCAAAGCCTTATGAAATAGATTAACATATTTAACGGAAAAAATAATAGCTTCTCCGCCATATCTACATGCACAAAAACAATTAGTGCACCGATGTTTTGTCACGACGCATTTCACAGATCATGATGGCATCTACACTATCCCCCCGGTAAGCGAAACATTCTCAAATCATTTACTTTTTTTAAGAACACCAAGTGCGCAAAATTAAGTTTATTGAAAACACTGAATAATAGTTTAAGTAATATAACAGAAGTATAACTCAAACCGTAAGATTCCCAAAACCTGGTTTTAACTTGTACAAGAACTTCTAAATGGATTACAAGTGAAAATATGAAATACAACTCAATATTGAAATAAAACTTTTACGTAGAGCAGAAGTAGACAGTTGTATAAGAGAAGACTCAGGGTCATGGATACAGGTAGTAGCTCGCCCAAGATCTCCGATAGTAGCCTTGAACGGTGCGAGACCTCAAACATCATCTTGGAACACTCTACACTCCACAAGGAGTGTAGCAAGAGTAGTATTAGTACAAACACTATGTACTGGTAGGTATCATAAGCCGACAACAATTAGTTCACATATATAAAGAAAACAGTCAAGAAGTAGACATGTAGGCAATCAAGGACAGTCACTAAACATATTCAAGTAAGACTCACAGTAATAGGAACCACAGTAGATCTCAATAGCCTACAGTCATAACCTAGGTGAAAGTCTCTAATCCTCGTATCCATCAAGTTTCTAAGTAAGTACTTAGCAAGCACACAACAACTCAAATGAACCATCAACCAAGGAATTAATGCCAAACATACCATGCAATGATATAAATGCAATGCAATGAAATGGCCAATACCTCAAACCTGTACACACATGTTAAGGACGAAAATCTCGACGTCTCAATATTCATGACCCATGGGGGACCCGCAAAGTCCATGTACACCCTCGTCCCGGCAAGGAACCTCGGGCATGAATTCTCATCTCCCTTTTTCGCAATCCGGCAAAGACCTCGAATGTTGCATGTTCTCACTTATCATCATCAGTACCAAGTCATAATTCAATATTAATATAACATATAGAATGAGGATTATGCCATGCATGATATCATCATCAACAATTAATCATAATCTAGATACTATTCATGTCTTATCATAAGTACACGTCACAATTCAAGCCTAGTTTCATTATTCTTCCTTTTTCCGATGACTAGTGACATAACAAGAGAGAGATGAAATGCAACACAATCACAACATAGAAAATAGGGCGACAAGCCCAACAAAACAACAACAGAACCAAGCTAATCGAAATTCACCTCCACACCATACCCGAAGTCCTAACATGCTTTCCCTGTCAATATCAATCTCCTACATATGCTTCACTAATTGGAGTCTAACCGAAAGGTAAACTGTAACCTACCTCAATGTCGAGCAGGTGCCACGAACTATTCAACGAGACCCTTGCCCTTTCGAAGAGCTTCCGAATGTTCGAAGTCTACTCAACATTGTAATCTACATTAGAACCGGAGATTAACAATACCCATATTGCTACAATACGATTCGAATCGAAACTAACCTCTTAAAGAGAACCCGGGCCCACAAGGGTAAAATAAGAATTTTGAGTAGAAATCGGTTACCCAACACTCAAGAGGCCCAATACCATTCCCCAATTATTACTTAAACTCAATTAATCATCAATTTCATCTTTTAATCAAAAACCCCCAAATTAGAAAGAAACCTTAGCTTCTCCATAGTCAAAATCCATAAAATTAAGAGAGATTCAACTTAGTATCTAGTTGTCCCAAGCATTTCATGACTAGATTAACAAGATTTTCCAATCAAAACTCATTTTCATAGCATAAGATTCATGAAGTCAATACTTAGAGTCTACAACCTTTCTTTCCAACTAACCCTCTTAATCCCACCATAGATTCTCACATTAGACCATATATAAATATAAATTAAGTTGAAAGAGATTTACCCAATGAAGAATCAAGCCAAAAGCTCCCCAAATCGCCCAATCATTGCTCTAGGTTTCAATTTTGGTGCATGGAAGAAAAGGGTTCGAAATAGTGACTATAATGGTTTCTGATTCAGCGATTTCAGCTTAGGCGGAGCTCCGTCTGCCTATGTGATCCCACCTCGGTGGATACTTGTTCGCTAACGCTGAACTCATTAATAACTCAACACTTGCGCTGATGCAAAGGAAGGCTGCATGAGCGGCACCGCGCCTGCGGAAGAGACTCGCATCTGCGGACCGGGCCTCGCATGGGCGGCCCCACAGACGTGGCTAAACCATTGCAGAAGCGACACATAAGAAAACCAAAAAAAATTGGTTTTCTCAAAGTTCACCCAAAATCCCGACATCCATCCGAGACCTTCCGGATACAAACTGAATATGTAAACATATGTAAAAACGCGTTACGAACTTAATCGCGCTCTTGGAATTCCCAACGGAGGTCGTCTTGACTTGATCACCCCCAAAAGCCCAAAACAAGTTTCCAAATAGAGGACCAAAATACCTCTGAGTGCCTTGGGAACCGAACAATCATCCTACCAAGTTATAGACGACCCTCCGGGCCTAATGGAAAGCGAAAATCCCAAAAGGGTACGTCTACCCAAAAGTCAACTATTGGTCAAAGGTTTCACATATTCAACTTAGAACTTCTAATTTCCTCAAAAATCAAACAAGGCTCTAACGAGGCTAGGGGAAGAGTCAACAGGGGTAAAATGCCTAAACGACCAAATGGGTCGTTACGTGTTTGTTGTAAATTTACTAGTCCATTATCAACTCCTATTTAATCCTTAGAAATAAAAAGCCTCCTAAACCTAATTAAAGAGTTATTTATTAACATTAGGTTTCTTGCAAAGAAAATGCGTCTCAAAAACTTGGAATATCCCAAGTCCCCGACATAGCCACTTAAACAAAATTGACCATGTAATCTAGTTTTCGGTGAAGTATAAATGGAATGAACTCCTTGGCAAGCATTGGCATTCCGTCTTCCCCAATAATCTAGGCAGCAACCACAAACGGAAAGAAAAATATTTTACCCCTTAATCGTTTCGGTATATTTGGGCTTGGTAGAGAAGATATTAATAATTTTTACTGATTTATGCTTTGAATTCAATCTCCTTGTTTATAAATTAAATGAATAAAAAAATTTAAATGGGTAAATTAGGTAGATTATAATTTTTTATTTTAATAATAAATATAATAAAAGATTTGTTACAAAAAAATTAAAATAAGGGAGTTAGGCGTAATATCATAAACTACAAGGTAAGATTGTGATATGAGGCCAAACTGAAGGAAGTTCTCTAAATTATTCCAAAATATAAAATAGAAGTTAAAAGAAAGTCGTGCTGAGAACAAATATACGTTTAGGGGCGAAGTATTATATGCGGAGAAAACAAAATGTAATAATAAACAACATAAAACATTTCCTACTTGAAAAAGTTCATTCCTTAAGATATTCATTGTTAAGAAACAACATGGTAAATGAACTTTATTTGTATCTTAGTTTATTGAAGTTTCTATTTAAAGACTCAACCAATTAGATAGCAAAGTCAAAGAACTAGTCGCATTCATTTCAAGCACAACTTCTGGATATTCAGAACCAATCGCAGATTGTTGCTCAGCAATTTCCTTAATCAAATAATCTTCAAATTTCTCGATCTCTTGGTTTAATTTCTCAAATTTTTCCAAATCAGTCATCTTAAAATCCTCTGACTGATCGATATCTTTTCCTTTGTTCTCACGTTCTTCTTTCTTCCTTTTCTTCATTATATAGCGGCTTGATGGAGATGCAGTTGGTTGGTTGGCCTCCAAAAATTGGTGGACAACCGATTCAACATCAGGGTTACCAAATAAAAATGGTTGACCTCCAACTGAAAAAATAATTATTGCGATTTCAATTCCACATAAAATAGAAAGCTCATTTGCTTTCTTGCAGAGAGCTTTCTGCATTTTAGATATTTTAGCATGCTCAGCACGTTTATCTTTGATAAACTGCACCTCAATATTTTTTCTAATCGAGAAACTCTTTCTTTCCATGTCTACAACAAGAGGAAATGGAAAAAAAAATACAATTTCTTGCCCAAAGCGTACAAGAAACTTGAATTAGAATGAGCACATGCTTGAGCCAAACACCAAATTTATAGCAAACTTCTTCGAGAAAATGACAAAAATGATCCCGTATGTTTGAAGGTAAGTTTAAAATAGTCCCTTAAGTATGCATTGACCATGTTTGGTCATTTAAATTTGTCAAAAGTTAACATTATTAGTCTCTGTTAAATATTTAACTATTTATATTTGTTAGATTTGAAAATACAGTGAATTTTTTTTTAATTGAATTTTTTTTTTAATCATAAACACAAAAAAGTCAAATCAAATTCTAAAATATGCAACACACAAAAAAAATCACTAAACACTAAAAAGTTATGAAAAATAGCAGAAATTACACCTTAAAAGATGCACAGACTTTAGAAATAAAACAAAAATAGCAGAAACTACAAATGTTGTACCTCTAAACGTGAGATCCCGCTAATCATTTTTCATAGTTCCGTTCAATCTAACAAAAAGAGTTTAGTAAATATTTTATGGAGACTAAACTATTAGCTTTTGTAAAACTTCAACAACAACATACCCCAGTAAGTTCCAACAAGTCTTTTGTAAAATTTCAACAACAACATACCCCAGTAAGTTCCAACAAGTCGGTGCATACCTAAGGGACTGCGTTGAACCTACCCTTAAACATAAGGGGCCATTTTTGTCATTTTCTCAATGTTTTTCCGTCATGAGTCTTTTCAGTTTTGAAATTTATTCGTTGGCCAGGTTCAAGTTTTACAATTTACAAAAATCTCCCTTATAATTGGATAAGATGAATTTACCTCCTCTCATTTATGAATTACTTAGATGCGTAAATTCTTGAATTTAATGTAAAGATTTTTTTTTCAGATGAAAAATTATTGAAAGTGCTGAAATCATGCAAAAGTATACAAAATTACTCAAATTTACCCTTATTAATATAAACCACCATACTTCATTATAAATTTATTAAATTTACCTTCTATGTATGCCTTTTAATTTAATTAAAAAAAAAAGGAAAAAGAAGAAGCAAAGATAATACTTGTCAACGAAAACCATTTTTAAAAGGAGCTGTTGCAAAAAATTGGTGAGGAAAGTGGCTTAAAAAAACATAACAATCAGTATTATTTATGCATATTTCAATATAAATGACTGTCAATTACATTAAATCTTTTTAAGTAATGTTATTGTAATTTATTCTAAAAAGAAATTTTATTAATTCTAGAATTTATATATCATTTTGTAGTCAATCATCTTCTAGTGATCCAATCTTTACAATAAAACTTACAAAAGGGAGAGCTCAACATAATATTAAAGCTAGAGTGGAGGTGAGTGTAATTGAGTAGACTGCAAATTTTAAAAAAATGACGGAAAGAAAAGAACTAGGAACCAAAACAATTCTAGTGACATATCTTTTCAATTAGGATTTATGTTATATACAATAATAATGTATAAAATATTTAGACAGTCGTGCAAAAAATTATTAATTATTAGCTATAACATTTTGCTGAGGTTACTTAGCTTGTCAAATCTTATTGTAGAGAGTAACCTATAATTGTATTTTAAGGATTTGATTAACTTGTGCCAATACTTTTACATCAAAAGTACGTTGAATTTAAACTCAATTAGTTAAAATATTTCCTGTAGGGGTCGAATCAAATTATATTTTTATGTGCAACAAATAAGTAGCTTATGTTGTATTCTATAAACCACTTCATCATGCAATTTAAGTGAGATTTAAATCAATAATGAGAAACAAAATTCAAATACTAGCAGACGTAAAATAAAAACGGTAAGAGTTTTTCTATAAAATCTAAACTCTAGTGGATAGACCACTTGTTAATTTGTTTATCTGGGAATTATTAAGTACACAATAGAACAATAAAGGTGCGCATAAGCTAATTTGGATAATTTCATTATGAAAAAAAATTTACACTTTTTCAATTTGTTATTTTATTGGGGGGGAAAATTTTAAAAAAAGAACGAATCTTGGCGATCCATATTAAAGATGTTTGGTAAATTCTTAAAAAATCCAAATTTAAGAGTTTGAATCATTTTTAAGTAAAAAAGGGT
>NC_081345.1:54740538-54850039 GCF_029784015.1 Lycium ferocissimum | reverse complement strand
TCAAGGTTTAGAAGCCTAGAAAGAAGAACTCATGGAACCCTCTTTTAATCATCATAAAACACTTAATGAACTATCATGATAAAGGAATTCTAAGGTGACTAAGGATAATGGAATAGTAAAGGAAATAGAAGAATTTACCACCAAGAGTTTCCCCCAAGAATCTCCTTGAAAAGCTCTCAAGAACTTTAAAGTCGAAATAATAAAGAATGAGAGACCCAGGGCTTTTAATGCTTAGCTAATGAAATAACCAGCCCGATATAAACCACGCGGTCCCGCCTCGATGGCCCTCAAGCGCCCGGCGGAGTCAGCCCACAAATGCACTTTGCAGCTTCGGTGGCACGGCAACCGAATAAGCGGTGCGGCCCCGCGGTCTTGGATGCGCTATAAGCGAGCACCCCGAACGAGAATTTCCCCAAATAATCAAAATCTCAATCTCGAAATCTCGACTATCACCCGAGGCCTCTGCTTACATACCACATACACAGGCACACATAAAAATATGCTACGAATATACTCATGGCCTCGGAATTCCCAACGGAGGTCTCGTTGACCGAGTCAACCCCCGATACCTAAACATCAATTTCCCAACCCAAGTCCCAAAATTCACCCGAGTGCATTGTGAACCGAACAGAATATACGCACAAGTTCTAAAAGACTATTCGAACCTCTCGGAATTGATCGAAGAATTTTCAAAAAAGGTCCGTTTACCAAAAAGTCAACTCTTTTTCATTTTAAGCCCAATTTTTCCAAAAAGTCACCCAAATCAAATCTAAACACCTCGGGAAGTGCTTAAACAGTTCCCTCGGGTCAAACGTGAGCTAAACAAGCTCAAAAAAGGTCAAAAGTACCGAAAAGTCTATAACGACCAAGCGGGTCGTTACATCTCATCACGCCCTTCATGGGTGGAACCTTTAACAAAAATCACTCGCCAATCATGAACTCCAAATTTCGAACCTTCTGATCTGCATAAATCTTTTTTCTAGCCCTGATGGTCCTCTTCTACATCAATTTGACCTTGTCCAAAGAAAATCTCAACAAGTATGTACCCTAACGCCTAACATCAAATGCATCCAACCAATCGTAGAACGACATTTTCTATCGTATAATGCCTCGAATGGTACCATATCAATGCTCGAATGGTAATTGTTTATTTTATGCAAACTCCGCCAACGGTAAGAAGTGGTCCCAATTACCATCAAAGTCAATAACACAGGCCCGCAACATATCCTCTATGTAACGATCATGTCGGTTGTTTTGAGAACCAGTCCTATAGTTTGCGTGTCATCTATTCCAGAAGCTCCGTTATAATTATTTTGACTTGCTAGCCAAATTTGAAGTCAAACGGATATCATTTGGTTCACTTTAGGAGAAGGTTTCACTTTGTAAATTTAGGCATTCAATTATTTGGATAAATTATTTATAGTGGGAAAATGTGCTCTGACTGGCGATCTGAAGATTTCATTAGATTTGGAATATTATTTATGACCTTTGAAAATTGACGGAGCTAATTTTAGATTTCGTTTGGCTGGTTTTTGACAATTAAATCGGTTTTAATATTTAATATGCCTATTTATGCTGAAAAGATGGTCACGGGAAGAAATAAGACCTGGATCCGAGATTTGTTATTTCAGTTAGCTTCGTTTTGATATTCATGGCTTGTGGGGATGGGTGGCACCATTCCCAAGGTGATCATATGAGAATCAGAGAAGAAAAATCTAAGTTTTGGAATTTTGAAGGCTTAAAGTTCGAGAATTTTGACCAAAAGTTGACTTTTGGGTAAATGTGCCCGTAATCGAATTTCGACAGTTCCTTGAGGTCCGAAATGTGATTTATGACTTATTCGAGTCGTTGGTTCGGCTCCCGAGAGGTTTGGGTGTGATTTAGGTGGTTGGTTGAGAAACTACCTTTTGAGATGATTTGGAGTTGACTGCGGTCAAAATCGGGTCAAGACGGTCCCGTTTGGATGTTTTGAGAGTTCAAGCAGGTTCATATGATTATTTTGGATTTGTCACAAATTTTGGTTAGATTCCGATGAGTGTCGGATGTGTTTGGGTTGTATGGTGTTTGTTTTTTGTTTCAACATCGTTTTGAGCAAAAAGTGTACCATAATGAGCAAATGACCTTTCTTTTGTGTTTTGATTGAACCATTTTATCTGTATCATAATTTCAGAGCTATATCAACAAGAATCATCACGTTTCGCCATCGTATGAGGGAGATATGACGATTTTAATAAAGAAATTTACTACTGGTTTTCTGGTGTAATTTAGCTAAAAATTACGATTTTACCCCTAAGTTCTCCCTTAAAAATTCTGCATTCTTTTCAAAACTTGAAAACATCATATCTCTCTCATTTTAAGACTATTTGGGTGATACAAAAGGCTATATTGGGTGGAATTTCGCAAGGATTTTATTAGACTGGTAGAAAGTGAGCTTTGTCATCAATTAGCACTTTGTTTGGACGAAGCACTTAATTTCTTTTCTTTCTCCACTTGTTTAGGATTTAGTTACTTTTCTTACAAGTTTGGGAGCTCAGATTGAGGTGATTTTTGCGGTGTTGTTCTCGTCTCAACTAAGGGGTAAGTACATAACCTTTATTTTGGCGTTTCCCCATGATTATTTTCATTAGTTATCGTTTTTATCCGTGTTTGGTTGGGGAAAAATTGAGGTTTTAAACCCAAAGTTGAAAAGTGGTAAACCATGGATTTGAGGATCAAGATGAAGGCTTTTTGAATGGGTTTTCTGGATTTAGAGTAATCAAACTATGGGTAAACCAATTTTGAAATAAAATTTCAGTTTTGCCCTTTCGAGCTTAGGGTCACCTTTTTGGGTTCATTTTTGAATTTTGAATTAAAGTATAGCAATATGGGTATCATTGGACTCGTTTAGACTCGTAGAGTACTGTTTTAACTATATTGAACTCGATTTTTTAATAAAATTACAATTTTGCCCTTAGGGCTCGGGTTTGGTTATTTTGGGTCCATTTTTGGGTTTTGAGTGAAACTATGACAATATGGGTATCCTTAGATTTGTATTCTAATGTAGAATTCTTATTTGATAGACTTTCATCATTCGAAATCTCTTCAAAAAGGAAGGCTCGTGTTGGATGGTTCGTAGCGCCCGCTCGACATCGAGGTAGGTTACGGCTTACCTTTCGGTTAGACTCCAATTAGTGAAGAATATGTAGGAGTTAGATATTGACGGGAAAAGCATGATACGCCTTCGGGTATGGAGTTGGGATGGAATTCTATTAGGTTGGTTGCTGTTGATTGTGGGCTTATTGCCTTGTTGTTGTGATTGGGCTTGTTGCACTGTTGTTGTGATTAGGCTTGTCACCTTATTTGCCATGTTGTAACTTACTTATGCATTCATCTCTTTGTTTTATGTTTCTTATCACCGGAAGGGGGGAGAATCATGAGATTAGGCTTGGATTATGATGTGTGCTTATGATAAGACACAGGTGAGATTTTGATTTCGCGATTAGAGTTGCGGGATGTGACAAATTCATTGTAGTGATTTAGTCTAGATTTTTTATTCCATTTCCATGGTTGAGTTGATTTATATAAGTCTTGATATGGCTTATAGTGTTATGACTTCCATAGTATATTCGTGTAACGACCTGTTTGGTCGTTATAGTGTTTTGACCCATTTAACCTTGTTGACCCTTCCCCAAGTCCCGTTAGTGTGAGATATGACTTAATGAAGTCATTGGGTTGGTTCCCGCAACGTTCGAGTGTAAATTGAGTCATTGATGCAGAAGCTAGTTAAGTTAACGAGTTAGAGTTCACCACGGTCAACGCCAGGTTAGAATGACCCCGTGTCAATGTTTTAGAAGTTCCAACAAGTTAATATGATGATTTTGAACTTGTCCACAAGTTTTGGTGAGGTTTCGAATAGTTCCAGATGGATTTGGGTTTTATCACGCTCGCATTTGAGGTTTTCGCCGTAGGTCTTTGGATAGAAAGGGATCCACATTGATCAAACGACCTTTCTTTTTGTATGAGGTTTGAACCATTAGATCTGTATCGTAATTACGAAGCTATAGCAAAAAGAATCGTCACGTTTCGCCTCCGTATGAGGGAGTTATGCCCTTTTTCGTTCAGGCTATTCCAGCAGGTCCGTTGTAGCGGGCCCATGGCCACTATAGCGATTCTGCTGCAGCGACGCACTGACCACCGTGGTTACCGACGGGGCGAGAGCCTGTATTTTTATACCTCAACCCCGAACCATTACCCGCAGGCCCAAAGTCGGTTTTCAGAGAAAGAGGCAAACTTCATTCCATTCTTTGGTGAAAGCATCTTGGAGGGTAAGTCCCCACCTTTATTTGTTCCTTTTCCTTTCTTGTTCAAGTTCCATGATTATTTTAAGGTTCATCAATGGTGGGTGAAAATCCTAGAACCCTAGAATTAGTAAACTCTTAAATAATTAATAGGTTGTTGATTTTGTTGTTGATTAATCATCTAGGAGTATAGATTATCACTTTCTAGAAAGAGAATTTGATTTCTTATGGTTGAAATTACATGTTTAGACTTAAGGTTCTAATAAAAATGGAAATTTTATCCTAAAATCTGTTTGGAATGGTAAATTGATTAGAAACAGAAGGTTAATGACTGTAGAAATAGAAGTTATGATAAATTCACCATTAAAGGATGGTTTCATCCATTGAAAAGGGTAGAAGTAAGTGGATCTTCTTCCCCAAATTGTTGTTCTTGTTTAAATACATGGTTTGTTGCTTACTTAGCATCATATTGTTAGACTTTGACCGTTATAAGGCGCTTCGAAAATAGAAGACTCGTGCGGAGTAGTTTGTGGCTCATGTTCTGCATTCAAGGTAGGTTACGACTTACTTTAGTTAGACATTAATTAGCGAAACGTATGTATTGTATAAAATTTATGGGAGAAAGCATGATTAGGTCTTCAGACATGGTGTTTTGGTTGAATATTAGCTAGGTTGGTATAACTTCTGATTTTGTGGGCTCGTCTCCATTATTTTATGTACTGAAATATGAGGTGTAGTTATATTCATACTGTGGCGATTCGAGATGGATTTCTATTAGGTTGGTTGTTGTTGATGGTGGCTCGTTGCCCCATTATTGTGATTAGACTTTTACTTAAATTGTCGTGTTGTACTCAATTCTCTCTTATTGTGAAACACATCTTCGGAGAAAGAAAGGTTAATGAGTTTAGACTTGGATTGTGATATATACTTATGATAGTACTCAGAATGAAAACTTGATGTACGATTTACTGTTGATGATAATAAATAGAAAAATGGAGCATCTTGGTGATACAGGACTTAGTTGTGAGGCGTACTTGCTATATGTGGAAGTAAAGAGGGAAATAGACTCTTATGTTGGTTGAGATGGTTGGCATGATTCATTTTGGTTGAGTTAATCTAAGTCTTGATATGACTTGTGGCTTTGTTACTTGTACCTTCACCGTTGCTTTATTGGTTTGCATTGATTTACTATGTTTACACTCATTTATGCATTCATGCACTCATACATGATGGAAATAGTTCGAAAACGTTTCATGAAAGACTTGTGGCATGATGCCTTGTGTTTGACATTGAAATTGCTAATTGTTCATAGTCCGTACATACTAATGAACTGGAATACGTGGAGACATACATTGTGATGTGAAATTAGTAAAGAAGTTAATATAATCTTCTTGTTGAACTTGTGATACTATTTGATGCTAGTTGTGAGCTCGTGGTCCAAGGTTCGTTTCGAAACGAGTGGCAATATATATATATATATATATATATATATATATATATATATATATATATATAAACACATTTAACCAGGGGTGAGGATGTGACCTAGTTGTGAGCTCGAGTCCGAGGAGTGGATCCGAAATGAGTGGTACATAGACACCATGGGTCCCCTGCAGGTCATGACTTCTGGGCAATGACACCAGTGAGCATGTGTGTACAATGTGTATTTGGCCAGTGCATTGCATGAACTTCATCATATTTTGTGTTGTACATCATTACATTTTATTCTGCATTATGATATGCTCGTTTGGTTCTGATTTTGGTATGGATGTTGAATGCCCATTGTGATATAAATATGACCATTGACTGAGTTAAATTGTGGATTAGTGACTACCTAGGGACAGAACTTGGACTTGCGATTATCAGGTGAGATTATTGAAACTTGACAAACTTGTGGTTTAGAAGCTTCATCTTAGGGCCGCGTGACTCTATTGTGGGATATTCTGTAACTTGGATTTGAGTATTAAGTGCCTATCTGTTTATCTTGTTTATTTTATACTTATATGCGTGAACTAATCTTAGTCGGCCTATGATGCTTACCGGTACATAGTGTTTGTACTGATACTACCTTGTTGCACCCTTTTTGAGTGCAGATTGTGTTCTAGAGATTTCGTCCAGACCACATATCTAGCTCGAAGCTAGTTAGCTTGAACGGATCCGAGGGTGAGCTTCTATCCATGCCATGCCACCTGATGATTTCTCTTTTCAGATGTCTACTTTCATTCCAGACATTATTTGTTATTATATTTGAGGTATACTTTATTCTTTAGACATTATTGGTTAGAGTCCTTGTACGATGACTTTCAGATTTTGGGGGTGTAAAAGTTAAGACTTCCGCACTTATATTAATTATTATTTATGACTTGGTCATACTATTTATTTATTTACTTATTTATCGATTGTTAGAGTATAAATGATTAAAGAAGTTAAAATTGGCTAGTGATTAATGGGTTAACGGGTAAGGGTTCGCCTACTAGTGATAATAAGGTAGGTGCCCGCACGATCGGTAATTTGGGTCGTGATAATTCGTTGGCATTG
Source organism: Lycium ferocissimum (assembly GCF_029784015.1). Lineage (NCBI taxonomy): Eukaryota > Viridiplantae > Streptophyta > Magnoliopsida > Solanales > Solanaceae > Lycium > Lycium ferocissimum. Next base: position 54,843,224 of record NC_081345.1, on the reverse strand, counting down.
ATTGCATTGATTTAGCATTTTTTCATTTATTCACTCATACATGATGGAAATGGTTTGGAAATGATTGATGAAAGACTTATGGAAACAATGAAAGAAAATATGGCACCTTTGACAAAAGTATGATATGAATCCGTGATCCGAGGTCTGTTCCGGAGCGAAAGGTATGTGTATCCGTAATCCGAGGTCTGTTTTGGAGTGGAAAGTATATGGGCTCGTGATCCGAGGTCTATTTTGGAGCGAGTGGCATATGGGCTCGTAATCTGACGTTTGTTCCAGAGCGAGTGGTACATGGACGCCATGGGTCCCCTGCGGATCATGACTGCCGAGACGTCGATATTCTGTTTGGAGCTTGTATGTACAGGTTTGAGGTATTTGGCTAGTGCATTTTACATCATTACATTTCATCCTCAATCGTCATATGGCTCTTTCATTTCAAATTTTGGTATGGATTGTTGAATTGTTGTTTATTGGCTGGACAAAATTGTGGATTAGTGACTCTACCTAGGTTTAGGACTTGGATTTGAGATTCTTGAGACTTGGCAGACTTGTGGTTTAGGAGCTTCACCTAGGCTTATCACTTGAACAATTGAGTTTTCGTGTGACTTCTGTGTGGTTAGAATTTCTAGATTTTTGTGATGATATGATTCGTGAGTATGCTTGATTGCTTATCTGCCTACCTGTTGATTTCTTTCTTCATATATGTGAACTAATTATTTTTGGCCTATGATACCTACCAGTACATAGTGTTTGTGCTGATGCTACCTTGCTGCACTCTTTTCTGGGTACAGAGTTTTCTACAGGTTCCCCTTCAGGTCCTCGAGAGTGTTTTTACCCGAGGCTGTGCTATCCGAGTTTCTAGGGTGAGCTATGTTTCCGATCTACTACTTGGAAAACTCTTTTCTCTTAGATATATGTCCCTCGCTATCAAAAATTATTATTCAGATATTAATGTATCATTATTATTCAGACTCATGTAATACTTAGTAGCTCTTGTACTGTGACTTGATCAGATTCCTTGGGTAGTTGGTGTACTTCAGCACTTATATACTTTTAAATGATATTGATACTGCTTGGTAATTCTATTTTCTTCCGCAAGTTCATTTTGGATGTTGATTAAGGGAAAGGTTCGCCCACTAGGAGGGTGTGTGTGGGTGCCCCCACAACTAGTGATTTGGGTCGTGACACTCAAGGACCTGAATAGTCCGCTCGAACTGACCCTCGATCTGAGGGTGAAAAGTTGTGCTAAGCTCCACCCGAGTATCCAACTCCTTCTACATAGACCATCGGAAATGAGATGTAAACTCCCGATCCGAAATGATAGAAATATGCACTCCATGCAAACTAAATATCTCCCGGATGAAATGAGCCGACTTGGTCAATCGGTCGACAATGACCCAAATAGCATCAAACTTCTCCAAAGTCCATGATAATCCTACCACAAAGTCCATAGCAATCCACTCCCACTTCCACTCAGGTATGGGCAAGCTTCTGGTGCTCGTACTTCACTTATTGATAATTCAAATACCGAGGCACATACTCCACTATGTCCCTCTTTATTCATATACCATCAATAATGTTGTTTCAAATCCTGATACATCTTTGTAGCCCCAGGTGAATAGAGTACTTCGAACTGTGGGCCTCTTCCATGATGAACCTACTCAATTCACCTGTCTTAGGAACACATATACGACCTTTAATCCTCAAAACACCCTCATCATCCAGAATCACTTCTTTGGCCTTTCCTTGCAGTCCCGGATCTTGTACAACTTCTGATCATTGAACTGTTGAGCCTTTATCCCCTCCAATAAAGAAGACATTGTCTCTACACAAGCTAGAACCTTATCAGGTTTCGAAATATCGAGTCTTACCAAATGGTTGGCCAAAGATTGAACATCCATAGTCAAAGGACAATACCCCACCTATAACCAAGTTAGGCTACCTATACTCACCTGCTCAAGGCATCCGCCACTATACTGGCGTTGCCTGAGTGATAAAGGATAGTCATGTCACAATCATTGAGCTACTCCAATTACCTCCCCTACCTCAAATTGAGACCCCTTTAATTGAATACTAGTTGAAGACTGCGATGATCAGTAAACACCTCACAATGTACACAATAGATGTAATGCCTCCAAATATTTAATGTAAACACTACCGCTGCCAACTCCAATCATAGTGGGGTAATTCTTCTAGTGCACTTTCAACTGCATTGAAGTATAAGCTATCACCTTGCCTTTCTGCATTAGAACACAATCAAGCAAGAGAAAAATCTTTTTTAGAACCATAGTTCGAGGTAAGGGTTTTGGTGATCCCCTAGGGAAGGTTTTAAGCACCATAGTACTAAGGATCCGTAGAGTACGGTTGACCTACGAGCTTCAATGTGTGACTTTTGTAATTATTTGCTTGAAATGTTTTCTTTATCGCAAAGTGTCATGCTTATCATAAATTCAAAATTTTGGCAAAAATATCCCCTTAGAAAAGGGGTTTCTAGCTTCAAAAAATTCACATAAGTGTTCAACTCAATTCATTTCCGGACTAAGACACACTCAGGATTTCTCTCGAGTAGAGTCGCTACTATTTTGGTCCTAATGATATGAGTTTAGTTCTTATAGGTTTTATTACTTATATAGAAAATAAGTGGAGTGTATCTCCTTTTTATAGTATAAGTATATAAGTGTAACGACCCTTCCAGTCGTTATGGAAAATTAGGACTGCGTTGGGAATTCCGAGGCCGTGGGTGGATTCGTAGGGTGTCTTTTTGTAAGTCTGCATGTTTTGTGTTGTGTTTTTGAGGCCTTGGATGAAATGTGGGGTGATAGGGGGAAAAACTGGACAAAATCGAGCTCACTACCCAAAATGTCTCTTGACGTGGCGGTGGAAATCTTCTTTAAGAAGATGGCGTATGGCGGTACGTGAACCGCTGCCAGCGGCCATCCATTTTCTTGGTGGCCGCTGTATCGAGCAATGTACCGCTATGCGGTCCATCCACTGCTAGGTTTGGTGGTGGGCCGCTATAGCGGTCACTTGACCGCTATAGCGGCGTGATGACCGTAATGGCCGACGTAAAGCGATCAGCCCGAATTTTATATACTCAGTTTTATTTTCTCTTCTCACAAAACCCCAACACACTTCCCAACAATCACCTAGAGAGAATTTTCAAGCTAGGGCAAGATAACCTTGAGAGGTAAGTTCCATTGTTTTTCATTCTATCATTCCCTTCCCCTTCATTATTGTAATCATCTTTATGGGTCTTTAATGGTGAAAGTGAAGTACAAACCCTAGAATGTCAATAAACCTTCTAAACTTGATGGGTTTGATCACTTATTTATCATTTAAATGGATTGATTAGTTGTTATTTGTCATAAATTGAACAATTAGAATCATAAACTAAGTGATTTGAGACCTAGGGTTCTATAAAAATGGTGTCTTTGCCATAGAAAACTGTTTGTAATGGGAATTTTGATAAAATGTTGTATAAATTGATTGTAAATGAATACTAGGGGCCTTGATAGATTGTTTATCACCTAGAAAATCATCCACCCTTAGAATGGGGAATGGGAAGGGTATTCTAGCTTTGATGTTTGTAAATTGAGCAATGTGACTCATTGAGCCTTCTATTTTTAGACCGTGAACGTATTGAGGCTTTGAGGAAAGGAAAGGTTGTAGCGAGGTACCTGCGTGTTCCAGCTCTACTTTGAGGTAGGTTACGGTTTACTTAAGTTAGACTTTGGTTAGTTGATTGTATGTTTTGTGATCTCCTTAGGAGAAAGCATGTCTAGTTTTCATGCATGGTATTGTGTGGCTAAATTCCTACGTGAATGTGATTGAGTGATTGTGTAGGCTCCGTGCCATTATTCCTGTGTGATTAAATCTACAGTGGATGTGTTGTGATGAGAAGCTACTATAATCTTCTCAAGGGTATTGTGACATGAAATGATGAGTTGATTATTGATACTGGGAAGGTAAGAAACACTGTTCTGTAAGGGGTATGGAAAGGCACTCATGTGACCTAGATTGTGGGCTCATGGTCCGAGGATCGTTCCGAAAATGAGAGGTACTTTGATACGTACGGCGATCGAGGTTCGTTTCGGGCGGAGGTTTGAGCTCCGGTCCGAGGAGTATTCTGGAACGAGTGGTACATGGACACCAGGGGTCCCCTGTAGGTCATGACTACTGAGCTAAGACATCAGCTAGCATGTATGTACAACGAGTGAGGTTATCGTGGTAAATTTATTTCCATTGTGACTTACGTGATTGTGATGCTTGACATCTTGGTGATTTGATTGTGATTGTTCTTGGTTAACTTGCTGTGATTAAGAGCCTATTTGGATGGGCTTAAAAAAAAGCAGCTTATAAGCTGGAAACAGCTTATAAGCCAAAAAAAAATAAGTTGGGCTTTTTGGCTTATAAGTTGTTTTCAGCTTATAAGCTGCTTTAGATAAGCTAAGCCAAACATGCCTAATTAATTTTTTGGGCTTATTTTAAGCACAAAATGGCTTTAAGCTGGCGAGCCAAACACTTAAAAAAGCTAAAAACAGCTTATAGACAACTTATAAGCCAATCCAAACGAGCTCTTATTGATATTTATGTCTGTTGATTGGCTTTTTTTATTCTATTGATTTTACGAAATATGCATTATACTAATCTTAGTCGACCTATAATATCTACCGGTACATAGTGTTTGTACTGATACTACCTTGCTGCATTCTTTGAGTGCAGATTGTGATATAGAGACCGTTGCTCGTCCTCACATCTAGTGTGGAGGATATTTGTTGACAGATTTTTGGGTGAGCTTCTTCCCATGTCAGGCCGCCCGAAGATCTTCTTGCTATGATGTCTTTTCGTACTCTGGACATTATGGATTACTTATTTGTTAGACTTCAGATTCTTAAACATGTTTTTAGCTTAGAGTCCTATATGATGACTTTCGAATTTTTGGGGATTTGTAATAGTTAGAATTTCCGCACTTATTTCAAAGATTTATGGCATGATTTACTTTGATTCTTTTGATGTTAAATGAGTAATAATTGTTTAGCTTGGTTAATATAAAACCGGATTGAATGGATAGGTGTCTTGTATGTTGGTTCGCCCACTAGGATTTAGATGGGTGCCAGTCATGGCGGGTTGGGTCGTGACAATAAGAAAGTTTACTAAGTCCATTTTATTCCATTGAAGCTCATTGGGTCAAACTATATCCATACCAAAGCTATCTTATTGTCGAATCGGTCCAAGTACATTTCCTCTTGTTTTTATCCTTGAAGTTTTTGGGCCTCGGCCCAAAAGGGGTTTTAAAAAAATGTCTTAAATCTTTTGCAAGTTTTGAAAAGAGTCCAATTCATACCTACACTATTTTTAGAAAACTGTCCGTTCTCATTTTTTTGTCAAAAGTCAGCCCAAGTTATAGTTTCATGCATAAGGCCCAAAAGTTTAAGTCCAAATTATGTTAAGTATAAAAGGTCCATTTCATTTCCAATCTTTTGAAGTCTTTGAAGCCCAAAACAGTCCTGGTTCTCTATACTGTTTGTTTAACTCATAGTTTACATCAAGGTCTCTGTCTAATCCCCACGCCTTCTTCCTCTACTTCTTAGCTTCTCTCTACTTATCTTTAATTTCTCCTTTTTAGAATTTCTCAAATTTCTTCTACTACATCATTGCCCTTTCCGGTGTTCATTCATTCAAAGTCTTCATTATGGTGAGTATTTTATTGCAATTTTTATTTGTTTGTTGCACCTTCTACGGTTATATAACTTTTGCTTCTTTTTTTTTTGCGGATAGTGTTTTTTCTTTGGCTGTTTTTGGTAGTTAGTACTGGATTTTGTTCATGCATATCAATAGTTTGGTCTAAATTTTCTCATGCATGTTTGGTATTTGATCCTTAGTGCATCAGAGATTGAAGATTCTTTTCCTTGGTTACATTTCGCATTTCTTCACTTTCATTTTATGCAGGTGATTCAACCCTCGTAGCTGAGTAATTTAGAGGAGCTTGATTGTAATGGTGATAGATTGACATATTTAGTACTCCTATCATATTAGACCAAATGGAATTTGAGAGAAACATATTATGGACACCTACAATATTACAAATTAGTTTGAAAAGATGAGTGATTAGCGTCCTCAAAATGACAGTTGTTCTAGAAATGGAAAAGGAGGTTGTCCATCTAACGTGATTTATGTTTATTAAGAGGAACTTATGACACAATTGCTACACCAAAGATGATGATATTGAAGTAAGGAGGGCGAAACACTCAAGCACCCTTGTGGTATGCTAATTGCTTATATCGAGTCTCTCAAAGATCTTTTCAACCGAAGAAAGACCTGGTATTGTTCCTATCCCTTTTTAATACTAATGTATGCTAAACACCTATAGATATGCTGGAAAAATAGAAGTTCAGGGCAAGGAAAAGCATACGTTTACTAATTTGTGCAAATCAAAGCTATCTTCTAGATCTATGTTAATGTTTATTGATTGTATTTATGTAAACTACAATTGTTCTTCTTTTAGATTATTTAGCATTACAATTATGCCTTCCCCTGTTATTCAGTTCCTAGAAATGGCACAATCAGGATTCGAGAAAAATAAATGATGGTTTTCTGTGGAAAGCTTCTGCTGATTGCTTTTTCTCATCCAGATTCTTACACACCTTGACAATGATGTCTGTGGAAGGAGATGGACCCTAATTTCCACAGAGGTTTTATTTTACTCATTTTATATAAATGGTTGGTGCAGATTACTGGTACATTTTTCTTCTCATGCATCTTTTATGATATTACAGTAAGGACTGATCGGTATTAATAACTTTTAACACTTTGTAACCAGTTGAGATAAATTGTTGTTTGAGGATTAACATTATAGTGCGTACAACCAAATCATTTAACGCGAGAATTTACATTGAGATGAGGTAATGTGATGGTGATTCTGAGCTACTGCTAATATTAAAAGATTTTACACCATTACTGGTAAAGAACAGGTCCTGATAAATTTAGGCTATTCAGGAAAAGATTTATTATTGGGGTCAAGCCTCAACCCATGATTTATACACACATGTGATGGACATTCCGACTCTAGGTGAGATAGGCTCTGGTTGTGGCTGTTAAGATGATGCATAGTGGCATTACAAAGCTCATTGGGCCTCAAGATAGTTGTCCACAACCATATGTTTGAAAATCTTAGCTGGACATGAACCACATTATTTAAATAATTGCTCCTTTCTTTTTTAGTTCGATTCTTATAATGCTTCACTTTCTTAGAGAGATTTCATATATTCGTACATTGAAATGGAGGTTTCAGATATTTCTAGTTTTTATCGTACTTTGAGTCAATCATTAAGAAGCAATGTCTTATATGCAGGCATGAATTTGAAGACAATAATTTCGATGTACAGCTTTCAGACGAGACCAACCTTTCAATGCTAATCAAATATCACGTTCCTATTATCTCTTTGATCATTTTCCTTTTTTTGGTTACAACGTGTAATTACATGGAGCAGTCAAAAGCAACAGGGGAAAAAGAAACTACGAAAAGAAGTCTGAACTATGTCACCCCAAGACTATTAAGTTCAATAATTCCAGCAGTGAATTCAAGGAGAATGAAATTCATGATGTTATGAAACCGTACATGTGATGATTATGACTGTCGTGACTGAAGATATCAGGGATCTGTAAAAACTACTCTGCTTGCATGTCAGTCTTCTCCATTTCCTATATGGGGCTCTTTCAGCCCTCTTAATAATTTCGCTATTGGTAATTGTAGATTATATTTTGTTTGAGAGCATAAAGACACTGTTGTTTTCTTTAAGAGATTGGTATGACTGGAAAATTGCCCTTGTAAGGAAAGACCTTCCACCATGGCAAAGACCGTCTGACGAAAACGCCGCAGTCTGTTAAAGTCTTTGAGATGTAGCACATCTTCTCAAGTTGTACTTCGTTTTTTATTTGGAAGAGAGAATTATTTTCAGTTCGATCAGCCCTTTCAAAGGTTTATTGAACAAACTAAATGAGATAGTAGCTGTCAGTGCTGACTGAATTCATATGTTTATTATCTAACGATCTAATAACGCAGGGGTCATTTGGTTCATGGGATAAAGTGGGATATCACATGATTAAGTCAGGGCTAAATTTTAGAGAAAAGACATCGTTTTCCCCCCGAACTTGGCATGAAAATTTACTTTAGCAGCTAAACTTAAGTTGTATTTATATACCCCCTTAATAACTTTCATTTCAATTATTTACCACCCTGAAAAAATAATACCACTCTCACAATGTGAGGTATATTACACTCGCGCCACTTCATTACCACATTGTTGCCACGTCATTGCCTTGTCAAAAATTACTTACCCTTCATTTTTTGTTTTTCTTTTATTATTTTTTCTCTTTCTTCTTCTTTCCCCCTTTTCTCTTTCTTCTTCTTTCCCCCTTTTCTCTTTCTTCTTCTTTCTCCTCAACCCCCCGCCGCCGCTGCCATACCTCCGCCTCCGCCGCCACCACACCGCTGCCACCGACGCCGTCATGATTGAACATAGCTCAGTTCGTGAAATCATGGGTAGTTCGTGCAATTTCTACATTTTTGTTAAATTCCATTCCCCATGAATTTCCATGAAATTTAACAAATGGCAAGAGGAGCGAGTTGGACAATTTCCATGAAATTTAACAAACAATAATTTCCATTGTTGTTAAATTCCAGTCCGTGATTGAACATAGCCCAAAAAGGAAGAAATTGCACAGTTTGTCCTTCAAATGGCAATTTCTTCAAATGGGTGTCAATGACAATTTCTTCAAATAGGTGTCGGGCAAGAGGACAGCAATAGCACAAAAATGAAGAAATTGTACAACACAGTTTGTCCTTCAAAGACAATATAAATACAACTTAAGTTTAGTTACTAAAGTGAGTGCTAAGTTTGGGGGGGGGGGGGGGGGGAGGGGGAGGGGTCGAATGATGTCTTTTCTCTAAATTTTATATTATGTTTAGTTGTAGATATAAATTTATCACGGGATAACTTAGTCCGCGAACCAAACAACCGTTTATTGTTAGAGTTACATTGACCGGGAAAATCATTAAAAAAATATTGCAAGTTCTGAAATTTCTGGTATTTATTGGAGTGAAACTGCAATTTGTTTTTAAGAAGCTTCACGTCACTTGGTCAACAAATTATGAAACATGTAAACGCCCATAGCTTTTAATGTTGGGCCCGTGTTTGCACGGCGGCACCCTTCTAGTTTAAATTAAAGGGATAGCTTGAGTCAACCATGTTTTTAATGGATTTTCTATCATTCCGTTAAAACAGAGATGGCCATTGCCATATAAAGAAATTGACAACATTCTTATTTCTAAGCATCATCACCATTTGCTACTCTTCCACAAGACTACATCTCAGCTTCTACCTTTGGAAGATTTTCTTCTTAGTTCTTCTTCAAATAACCCTGAAATCGCACAACCAAGAATAAAAGGTAAGTCAAGCAGTTAATTCCTCAAATAGTCATTGAACTTTTAGAAAAGTTTTACTGAAAGTCACTTTTGAATTTTTTTGGACAATAAGGTCATCAAACTATGCTCATGTTTCCAAAAAAGTAAAACAATCCATTTATGGTAATAAGATCCCTTAACCTATTTTTTAAATTATTAAACTCATTTGAGTATTTCTATTTTATTTCAAAATATGGAAAATATTAATTCGAACAAAAATTTCAGAAAGATGCAAAATTGTGTCTAAGTACACAATAAAATGACACAGTTGAATGGTAGTAGAACTGAGCACATTGCATAACTACAAATTTTTAAACTGACTGTAAATAATTTTCCTGATATATATAATTTTTAATTATCAAAAAATTATTTACTATTTTTATTTTCTTGGAGACAAACTTGTAATATTTTAATTTTATTTAAGTTTTATAAATAAGTGGATTACAATTAATATAAAAATGTACAGCTAATTGTAAAAATGTTTTATACAACTAATTGTAAAACTGAACCAAAAATGTTTTATTATTTTGTTTGTAATATATAAAGTTTTAGAAAGCATATATACCGCTAATTGTAAGAATGTTTTCATTTTTACAAAGTAGTTATCCACCATGATTTTTTTTCTTGAGAAAATTTATCCAAATATTCTACCAATAAAGCAAGCTTATTCTAGTACTTACAAACTAATTATAATAACATGCATCATGCATTTATATAGCGTCTCATATGTTTCAATTATGTCCAAGCACTTCTATTCAGTAAAGTGTTTAACTTCCGACTTTGAGTAATAGAAAAATACCAAAATAGTTAAAAAGAAGTTGATACAACAAAGAAAACCGTATAGCATACTTAAAGTGTGAATCGTTATATTTTTTTATTCTCATAACTTGAAATATTATCTTGAATATTTCTTTTCCATTATTAAATCATGAAAAATATTAATTTGAACAAGAATTTTAGGGTATCGAAAAATTGTGCCTAGGCAATGGATTTATAATTTATATATGGGTTAACGGGTCTTATGTCTAAAAATGGGTTGGTTTACCTTATTGGAAACAAGGATATAGTTTGATAACCTTATTGTCCAAAAAAATTCGAAAATTACTTTAGTGGAACTTTTTACAAGTTCAATGACCATTTGAGGAATTGACTTGTAAGTCAAGATAATAAGAAAACAATTAAAAAATATCCTAATAAATACATAAAGTGAAGCGCCTCTATTTCAAGAATATACAAATCAGGTTCATTACTTAAATATGGGTTTTACAATTGATACTAATTATCAAATTTTTTTAGGGATTTTTACACTCTATGTAGATTTAGAAAAGTTAATTACCCGGTTTAGCCCATGTTTCAAAAATTACCCGAGTTAGCCGCTTTCTCCGGCAACACAATCAGCAACAACAACTGCTGATGGTTTATTCTTTCTTATGCAATTTTTTATTCTTTTTGTTTTTTATGTATTTAAATTTTGTTTCACAATTCTAACGCTATAGTTTTATACGGCGTAGAAGTGTGTATAAACACCTCTATACATTATGTATAAACCCCTCTATGAATAAACACCTCTTGTATAAGTTTATATAATATTGGTTACTAGTGTAAAAGTGTTTTGCACCCCTTGTATAAATTTGTATAATCTTGTATATAAGTTTAAAAGCGTGTATAAATACTTCTTATATATTATTATACACTTTTATACAAGGTTGATACATTGTCTACTCCAGGTGTATAAAGTTGTATATTGTTGTATATCGTGAAAAAGTGGCTATGCTGGGTGTAATTTAAAAATATGGCTACGCAAATCTAATTTTGTATGCTAGATTGTATATTATTGAAATTTCCCCTTTTTTAAACCAGCTACACCGACGAGCTATAAATTCCTATTTATTTCCCTGCACCTCATTTAATAGTTAGATACAACTAGTAGGGGCGGAATTAGAGACATGTAAGGGAATCTAGTAGCTTTTGCACATATCTTGTATATATGTTAAGAGATCTACTAGATATCTATAGTTTTTTTAATTGTAAACTTAGTTTCTCCCTCCGTTCCAATTTAAGTGTCTTAGTTTAATTGGGCTCGGAAATTAAAAAACAAAGGGAAACTTTTGAATCTTGTGATCTTAAATTAAAGATGTGTGTAGTTCTTTAAATCTTACTATCTTAAATTTGCATTGGAATTGAAAAACTTATTAAATATAGAAAGGCACACTTTTATTGAGACAAACCAAAAAGGAAAGTAATTAACATTTAAATTTGGACGGAGGGAGTATTATTTTAGTATTAACTTGGGCTCGTGCAGGAACCCATAAACATCAAATTTTGAATCCACCTTTAACACTTAGGGCACACCTATGCATCTTGTGCGAACAATTAAGTTCAATAATAGTCAGGCTAAATTAAAATGTAAAAACTGCTAACTTGGAGCAATCAAGATTGGGTTCAATTGGTATAGGGCTAGTGAAGTTGCATAGCTCAGGAAGTTGTTTAGTTTTTGAATAATCCACTGGGGCAGCTTTCATGGCAGCTTTGAAGCACATACAAATATCTTTGCGGTCAGGTTGTGAGGCAGCAGCCACTTTAGCCAAACTTTGCAATCCAACACAACAATCTTGGCTAGGTGTTGCAGCCATACCTAGCACAAATCCTCCACAAGAAATTACTTTTGGTATAACATCAGTACCACATTGCATAACTGCATTTGTTTGGCCTAAAATTAGAGCCAGAGCAAACAAAGTCAAAATGGTTTTTGCCATTTTTTCTGAATTCTTGGGATCTTTTTTTTTTCTTTCAGATGTTTAATGGGTTTCTATGAGAAAATTAGAAGAAAGGCTTTTGAGAGAGATGTATGCATGACTAAGGTGGAAAGCCTATTTGTATTGGTTTAGAAGAGTTGGGTATTTAATTGTTTGGATTTCTAACATTAACGTGAAGCCATCTCTTAACTTGGTTAGTTGCATTGTATAAACTACTTCATCATGCAATTCTACTTCATCATGCAATTGAAGTGGGATGTACATTAGTTATGAGAAACAGAATTCAAACTCTAGCAGACATAAAAAGAAAAGAAAAAACGCTAAAATTCTAGTGGACAGAGCCACCTGTTAATTTGTTGGTGTGGAAAATATTAAGTACGCAATAGAATAATCAAGATGCACACAAGCTAAGGCTATAATTTCTCACAGGACAAAAATATTGGTATATAATATGTTAATGACATGCAACAGAAGCATGGATGGCCTTTAAAATCCCCACAATCTGGAGTAAATATATTGGCTCCGCAATCTATAGACTAATATGTATAATTTTATTCATGTAATTCATACCATATTAGTTGGTAACTGATTTGACTAATATTTTATACAATCTGATCTGTGTAATATATATAGGCGTACTAACTACAAACAAAGAGTATTGGAGATGGATGAATTTCGTTGCTAAACAACATATTTCCGTCGCTAAATCTATTTAGGGAGAGACTGGCGACACATTTGCGTCAACCGCTAATATGCTCGTAGCTAACTTCTTGCAATGGAAAATTAAATATGTTGCAAACCTTGTGACGGATTAGCGATGAATGGTACCCGTTGTCAAATTTAGTGACAGAAAATTTCACTGTTATTTTCATTAATTCCATCGTTGAATTCATAATTCGTTTTGTCGTAGGATTTAACTAGCAACGGAAATTCTATCCCAAATCCGTCGCTTTTTTTTTTTTTTTTTTTTTTTTTGTTCTGTTTTAGATCGTTTATGTAATACTAGATGAATCTCCCACAACCGAAAACTGATGCTGGGAAAAACTATGATGCTGAAAAAGTGACCGCAGGACTATGAGATGATCGAATGTATGCATTTTAGCTTTCTAATTATCAATGATTCATTCTCTTCAATAGTAATTTAAGAGGTTCGGAAAAGAAGAAGCTATGTGATAAGTGAATTCCGTTGAAGCTGTTAAACGGTAAAACAATATTATGTTCTAGGATGCCTTTTATTCATTTTTTGTACTAATAAGGTGGGTCAAATAAATTTTATATTTCTGGACAGTATAACAAATCAGAGCTGTAGTTATAATTAGGGTGATAAAATTAGCCCATAAAAATATGATATGTCCAATTCGTTTAAGTTTGAGAGGGTGATTCTCAACCATCTAAAAGTTTGGTTGACATACAATCCAAATTGACCTATGAGAAATTTTGTCGAACTATTAGTAAGTAAAAAGATACCTCTTTTTGTTTGTAATGTTATAAATCGCCATAATAAAGAATTTTTATTTATTAGGTACTTAAATAAATTATAAGAAAACAAACAAAGAAATTAAACTCTCATTACTAAAAAAACTGCCCAAAATCGACGGACTAGGGGTCGTCGGTTTTGATCGCGTCACTTTTGGGGAACCGACGAAGTCCGTCGGTTTTTTAATTCCTTTTAGCCTGGTTTCAGGATTTTGTAAATATATATAAAAAAAAAAAACCGACTGAACCTGTTAGTTTTTTAAATATATTTTTAAATTTTTTTATTAAACATTCTATATAAATAAATAAATAATTTTAAAAATGTAAAAAAACCGCCGCGATCCGTCGGGTTTCTTTAAATTTTTAATTTAAAAATTAAAATGAAAATTGACGGAGAGCGTCGGTTTGTTCATCAATGTGATGGAAAAATCGACGGAGACCGTCAGTTTGTTCATCAATGTGATGAAATTAAAAATCGACGAACCCTATCGGTTTTGCCGTCAGTTTTTGGAGAAAAACCAGAACCAGAAATCTACATTTTATGCAGCCCACCTACCAAAGCAAATGCAATTCAATTTTTAGCTACGAACCAACACTAATTGCTGCCAAATCAATTGCATGTAAAAGAGGTACAACATCAAAAACATACTAATTATCAATCAAACACATCAAATTCATTACTAAATATTCATCAAAACGATTTAAAAAGTCCATCAAAATTCAAACTTTTCAACAAAAAGTACTATTAGTTCTAAAGAGTTTCAGCATATGTCCATAGATGAAATCCTAACTAAATCTCATCATCTGGGGTCCGGGTTACGAATTCATCGTCGTCTTCCTCCATGTCTTCACCTTCTGGGGGGTGGGGGGGAGAGGGAACGGGCACACCAATCGTCCACATGCAATGTGGCTTAGAACTTGTGCCACAAGCGATTTGACAGTCTCTTACATGGCCCTGCTTTCTATCACGATCCAAAATTCAAAGTCGTGATGACACATATTCCCACCCGATAATTAAGCCAACCCAACCATTTACCAATTCAATTAAGTTAGATATGCGAAGTAAGAGATAAGTCAAATTCCCAAATACTAAGTCTTTCATTAAGAAAAAAATTCGGAAATACAAATACCACCCAAGACTGGTGTCACGTGTACAAGAGCCACACGAATACGATACAAGGTAGAAATCCATTAATACATTGTCTGGGTACAAATGAAAGACAAGAATAAATAAAATATAGAGGGAGAAAGGTGCTACAGATCAGGCGAACAACTCACCACGATCTCCTAAAATCATGGTGCAAACTCAAACGGATTTGCGGGTCCTACTAGTACTTGAAACCTAATCTGCACCACAAAGAGTGTAGTATGAGTACAACCATTAGTACTCCGTAGGTATCATAGGTCGAAAACGAAGGAATCACGTATAAAGCATATGAAGACTGAAATAAACACCAAGTGAACCAATAAAGCTGTAGTATCACTGTGACCATTTAAGTATGCTTCATATAATTCAACAAGAAATCAGGTAAGACACATAAGCATATGTCTCATAGGAGGAAAAATGAAATAAGTGGATAATGAGAGTATGAATGCAATGCATTGGCCAATAATAAATCCCGGTACACACATGTTATACGCCATGCCATATAGTCATGACTCATGGGGTACTCATGAGGTCCATATACCTATTGTTGACACCTAATTTTTGCCCTTCAATAATTTTATTTAATTATACAAAGTTCTTGAGTAACAAACTGAGTGAAATACACATTTTTAAAAGTAAAAAATGATTTTACAAAATTATTTCAGCGACATTTTGCCATTTCATATGGAAAAATATCATCAATTATATTATTGTATATCATCCTATGTATTTTTTTATATTTTCTATAATTTTGAAACATATTCGTTAGAATTTTAATTTTAAAATAGTGAGAACAATTGCTCAACTAATTGTTTTAAAGCTATTAATATCAAATTGATAAATATTTTACTTCGTTTAATCAAGAAATTTAATTAATTAAATAGATAATTAATTACGTCTCATTCTCAGTTTTATAATTTATTTGGCCATAATTGCAATTACCTTCAAAATTGATTAGAATTGAAATTGCTAATAATGTCACAAGTTAGTTATGGCCATAATCTAAATAGACAATTGTTTGCTATGCTTTAATTAGGGCTATAATTGAAATAACCAATTATCTTTTCTGCCTAGTCATATTTGAAAAGGCTAATTAGCTTCTATACTTTAAACATGACTATAATTGAAATGATTAATTAGTTTCCATACTTTTAAATTGGCTATTTGTTAAATTAATTGATAGCACATTTGGACAAAATTACCCTTATATATATATATGAGAAAAGACATCATTTCCCCCTGGAACTTGGCAGCAAAACTCACTTTAGCAACTAAACTTAACTGGTAATTATTTACCCCCCTAAACAACTTAACGATAATTATTTACCCCCTTAGCGGCTGGACCGATTGAGTGTATTACACTCGCGCCACGTCATTGCCACATCATTGCCGTGTCATTGCCACGTCAAAAATTACCAACTCTTCATTTTTATTTTTCTTTTATTATTTTTTTCTCTTTCTTCTACTTTCTCCTCATTCTCACCAACACCGCCGCCCCCCGCCACCAACACCGCCGCCGCCCCACCTTCTTCCGCCCTCCACCCCCACCCCGCATTGTGATTTCTTCATTATTGAAGAACACCACCACCACCATATTGAAGTCGAAGTCCACCGTATTACATCACAGAACTTCATCGCTTAAGGTGTCAAACAAGAAATTGATTAGGTTGAAGCCTTCATATACACACAATTTCATTAGGATATCGAGGCAAGTACATTAATCATTTCTTTAGCAATGCCATAAACAAAATGTGAAAGAACAAAAATACAACTATCCTTGTGGTGAAAGCACGTTTCATTGTACACTTCCATTACATTTGTTCTTTAGGAAGTATAGGGGAGTGAGTAGATTCATTTCTCCTCCACCAATGAGCTAATCTAATAAATAATTAACTTTCGGTAGGAGCCCAAACAATAAGCATTCAAGGATATCTGGCTAACTCCTCGCATTTTCATATTTTCTTTTGTTATTTCCTCTATCGTTGATGCTTTCCTTTCCAAAATACTCAACTCCTCTTGAACTCGAAAATCACCACACGGATCAATGTATTAAGTTTTCCTAATACTAATAACCCGGAGCAATACTGACAATATAAGAAACGATATGAGAACAGAGACGAGGCATAACTAAACATAACTAAAAGTACTTTTCTCCGTGGACTTTTAGTTAAACACAACTAAAAGTGCGCGACCCGGCATAACTAAACATAACTAAAAGTTCGCCCCCTCCGGCGGACTTTTAGTTAAACACAACTAAAAAGTCTGCGCGATCCGCATAACTAAATATAACTAAAAAGTCTCCCTCTCTCTCCAAAGATATTCACTTGCATTTCTAAGAAAGCATGCCTCGATCGAGCTTGCATTTTAATCTTCTTATCACGGATAATGTTCCAACTCACATGCTTAATCTCGGTTTACAAATTAACAACAATTAACATAAGTATGAATTCAGCTTGAGACAAGCAACCCAAGCAATAAGCATTCAAGGATATCTCAAGCTAACTCCGCATTTTCATATTTTCTTTTGTTATTTCCTCTATCGTTGATGCTTTCCTTTCCAAAATACTCAACTCTCTTGAACACGAAAATCACCACACAGATCAATGTATTAAGTTTTCCTAATACTAATAACCAGACAATACAGCAATATAAGAAACGATATGAGAACAGACAGGCATAACTAAACATAACTAAAAATAACTGTTTTCTCCGGCGTACTTTTAGTTAAACACAACTAAAAGTCTCATTTACCAGATAACTAAACATAACTAAAAGTCTGCCTCCGGACTTTTTTTAGTTAAACACAACTAAAAGTCCTATGTCGGATCGGCATAACTAAATGTAACTAAAAGTCCGCCCTCCAAAGATATTCACTTGCATTTCTAAGAAAGTATGCCTCAGATCGAGCTTGCATTTTAATCTTCTTATGCAGATAATGTTCCAACTCACATGCTTAATCTCAGTTTACAAATTAACAACAATTAACATAAGTATGAATTCAGCTTGAGACAATGCAACCCATAATTCCAAATCCACCGTTTGAATAACAATAACAATTGTCATTGTTATTGTTAACACAAACAAAATAACAATATGTAGCGTCCCGCCCCCCCTTCTTCGATTACGGTGGGTGCATTCAATTGATAACAATAATATTTCTTTGGAAGACAAGAATTGTAATTTCGGACGGAAGATTGTTCCTTGAATATGTAATAAGAAATTAAAGTAACTAGAGCTTAATAACAAAACCCGAACAACACTAGAGAGAGAAACCAACACGAAGAACAAAGCAAATGTCAATTTTATGCAAATGTCAACTTTATGCATTTGAATGACATTTCACGGTGGGTTAATTTGAGTCAGGTTTGTTAACTCAACAAATTTAATCTCTTTATTTGTGTCAAATCAAACCCATAAATTAAATCTATATACAAAGAAACAAAGAAGAAGAAAAAAATAGTGGGAACGTGTTGAAGTAGAACGCGAGAAAAGAGAGGGAAAAGAATAAGAAAGAAAAGGAAAAAGTTAATTAAAAATAGAAAATAAAATATTAAGAAAATCTTAATATATCATCCAATTAGAAGATGACATACGTACGGTTGGGATCACTTTTAGTGTTTATTTTTTCCTCCCACGCGCTTTTAAGAGATTGAGTACACTTTCTTGCCACGTCACCCGTTAAGGGGGTAAATAATTATCAGTTAAGTTGTTTAGGGGGGTAAATAATTACCAGTTAAGTTTAGTTGCTAAAGTGAGTTTTGCTGCCAAGTTCCAGGGGGAAATGATGTCTTTTCTCTATATATATATATACATACACACACATGTTTGGGCCTTCCCTTTTTCTTTTCCTTTTAAACTGATCGGGCCAAGTCCAATTGGACCAAGACCCGGCCCAAGTTCCTACAGTCTACGAGATATGCTACCAAACGACCATTACAGTCTTCATTTCAAAAGACAAAGGTTTCTTGTGGTGAAACCCTAGCGCCGCGTTGCTCTTTTCTCTCTCATCGCGTCATTGACCCAAAAATGACAAATTCGCAGTGTACAACTGCTTTATGGCAGGGCTGCTCAACCGATTTGGGCAAAGAAATTAATGTTTTGCCCTTTCTCCACCATGCTTTGGCCAAATGAGGTATAATCTTTCTCTTCTTTTACTTTTTCTGCAAATCAAGGTCAAACGAGTGCAAATTCCTTAATGGGATTTGTCTCGTTTCGATTTTGAATACTCATTTGTCATTAGTTGATAGTGATTCAAGAGGATTCAAGAGAATCCTTGAAAACAGATTGTCCCACATCGAATTTGAAAAACGCTTTAAGGGTTTTGGGGTTCTATATAAAGAATCCCACCTTCACATTCACACACACCTTACAAGTCTCAAAAATTTAAAAATTACACTAGTCTTTCTTCGAATAGAGCAATAGTGCCCAGTTTCGTTAGGGTTTTAGCTTTCAGCTGAAACCTTTAAATTATTGGGAACTTAGTCTAAAAAATTATTTTCTTTTGTGGCTGAGCATCGGAGGTGGAGGAATTAAGCTTCCCAAATTCATTTTCGACCAAGGCTGCACAAAGAAGAGGTAAACCCCTCTCCTTTCATTTATTTTTAGCAATTTTGTGTGTTTTCTGTTTATTTAATGTATGATTAGTGTGTGATGGTGTTTATGATAGTTTTAATTTGTGCGTATATGTTAGCTAGGTTGTCTGTCTAATCCTTGATGATAGTTTAGCTTTAGTTTGTGGGCCTTATTTGTATGTTTATGTGCTTTTAACTTAGATATTGCCTTGCTAGGTTAAAGAGAGTTATTAGCATGTTTATATGTTTGTTTAGCTAATTGTTGTTTATTTATGCCCTTATTAGATTTAATTTAGTTGTCAGCCTGTCTCTATGTGATTTATGTCTAATTTAGTATTAGTTTACCATAGTAGTGTAGTATGGCTTAATTAGTTTAGCCTAATCACTCTGACAAGCTTGAGTTAATATTCACCGGTGACAGGTAAGCATGTTTAGGTCCGAGGGTATCGTGCATACTTTAATCATGAATATTCCCATAAACAAGATTTAAGTAAAGAGATAAATACTACACACTTAAATGTTCAATACGAAACAAGAAATTAAGAAAATGAAGTAAAGGTTCAACAAAGTGCTCAACCAAATCTTCAACCCCAAAGTGTGGTGTAAGAACCCTAGCTCCCAAACTTGTGTAAAAATGGCCAAAGATGTTAATAAAATCTCTCAAGTGTTGCATTTATAGTTCTCAATAAAAAGTGACGAAAATGACTTTCAAATTTCAGATTTTCAGATTGCCTTTTTAGCCACTTTTTGCGCTTCTAACCAATTTCTCATTTTCTTCAATTTAACCTCTTTTGACTTGTTTTTCATTTGACTTGTTTTTCACTTGGTTTCTTTCGATCATTTCTAAATCACATAAAACCTGTAAAATGGAAGTAAATGACATCGAATGCACTATTTTATCAATCAAACGTAGCAAAAATCTAAGATTAAAGAATACTTATCAAACCCCCAAACTTAAACTATTGCTTGTCCTCAAGCAAATTAAATCATAAACAATCTCCTTCCAAGTAATCAACTCAATAGTGCACCAACATCATACCAAGTCAAAAAATCTACTTTAAGCACAAACATATGACTTTGATTGGTACCAACAATTAATCCAAGATATATGAATCAACAACTTCTCAAAAACTTGTTTTTTTTTTTCTTTTCTTTTTCAGATGCTTCAAATACCAAACTAACCAAAGTAGCAACCAAGTCGTGACACTAAGTAGGGATCTAGTAGCTCAGTTGGTTGGCTGCCTGAACTCTCGCCTTATTGGTGAGGGTTCGAATCCCCACATTGTAATCCCCTTCCCCATTTCCCCTTCCCCTACCCCCTATGTAATAATTTTTTTTTTTTTTTTTTTAAAAAAGTCATGACACTAAAGCTTCAAAATTTGTCGCTTTATCACAAAACAACTTTCTTTTGTTCAATCTTCTCAATTGGAAAATGGAACAAATTCACAACTCAAATTCGCATGTGCCCTCACACTCAAGAGATAATCTCGCACTTAGAAAATGCAATTCAAAACACAAATGAGATATAAAATGGGAAGAATTTACTCTCTCTCTTTCTCAAAAGTTGTTCAAATGCATACAAGTAGTACTATAGGCTTTCCGTTCATGTATTTCTCCATTAATGTAGAACACTTGGTTCAAATCAATTAGGACTTAAAAGACTGCAATGTAGGCTTTTGGTTAAGTAGGGGCATAATTTGGAAATAGTGACTCAAAACCTCCCTAAGCATTACAATTTTCAACAATCAAAGCACACTTCCTTCAAAACTTTTCCACTGTTTTCTTCATCTTTTCATTTCACCACCTAGTCTTCCCATTATTCACAACTCTTTGTTCTTCCTTCCTTTTTCTTCATTTTTTTCTTTTTTTTTTCTTTCAAAATATCAAGGGAGGTTCCACTTTTTTTTTCCTTTCACATTTTCACCTTTCAAGTAACTTCCACATCACACGTTGCCATCACCCCCAAACTTAGGCTTTTAGCCTATATTTACACTTTCAATGCACTTAAGGAGTTAGGTACCAAAAGATGAATCAATGAAGAACAAAGGGGTAAATTAAGCTTGTAACATGGATGTCAAAGAAAAGGTTAAAGACTCAAAAGGGGTTGACTAGGAAAAATATGCAAGGATAGGAAATTTAAGACGCAAAAAAGGTCTAAGGAAGGCCTAACATCTTTTTTCAAACCAAGTTAGTCTAGTATTTCGCCTTAAAACACATTCCGGGCAAGTTCTAGACTACAAATAATGCAAAAGAACTCTAAAACAAATGTCACCACACATGGCACATGCAAACTCAAGTGAAATATCCAAAATCCAATTGAAACCAATGAACTCAAAGAAAGTCACTTATAGCCTAAAAAGACCATTTAGTGAACAAAAGAGCCAAACATTGAATCAAAAAGTCACAAAAAGAATCTTTACTTCAATCATTTTTCTTTTTCCAAAATCAAGACTTCATATTCCAAGGTTTAAATAAGTTGGTACCAAGCAAGCCAAAAATTAGCCAAGGGACAAAAAATACATCCCAACACCATTTTTACTCCTAAACTACCTAAAACTCACTTCTACACCTAACCTACAAGGCTTATTTACCTTAAGAAAGTGCCCAACTATCTATCATAGGGACAAGCCGACTCAAAACTACCTAAAAACACCGGGTTCAAAAGACATTAGCATCCTCGGGAAAAGAACCACGATAAAGAAAAGCCAAGGATATTGCTAAGACATGACAAAACATGGGCATGCAAAAATAAACAAAAACTAGAATATCATACTAATATAAAAGTGACATAAAAAAAAGATCAAACAAAGAGTCAATCTACCAATATCCTCAAAATTTAAGCTTCTCCCTCCAAAGACAATTAAGTTCCTCCCCCGACTTAAAATGTTGCATTGTCTCAATGCAATTGTAGAGTAAACAGAGTGTAGAGGGGCTCTCCTGAAAAGATGGTGTCAACGAGCAGGAGCATAAGGGTGAATTAGAGGCCATCTTGTGTGAGAGTACATTTCAAGTAGCTCCCTAGTTTCCACCTCAATATAAATATAGAAAGAGAATTAGTTTCCTGGAATCATGTTCAAATCAAGCCACATTGCACCAAGCTACCAAATTACTCCACTTTAAATCATTTTCCAGCGTAATGGTATCACAATGGAGAATACCACACAAGACAACTCTTCATGGAATTGAAACATACCTAAAAAAGTACCATAATTGTACTGCTTCACACACACACACACAAAAAAAAATTAAAAAAAAATCATAAGATCCCATCAATGAACTTAGAAGCCACAAATCAGCATAAGATTGCACAAATCACCATGATCAAGTTCCTTAATGACATTCAGAGTAGGGCAGGACTTCTCAAATAGCATAAAGCAATAATTAGAGTGCATAGAGAAAATTAAGCAAGGCAAAGCACTCCAAGAGTCAATGCACGTCACTACTCCTAATTTTCCCCAAACCCAGACAATCTCCACCCAAAGTTTCTTCCTTATCAACTCCTTATAGTGCTCGGTTACTCAGACTTCACCGGCGAATGAAATCGTCTCTCAAACAATTTATCGAACAGATTGTGGGTATCCTACAGGTAGCTTAGTTTGAGCACCAACAGTGAGTGATCAACCCCCCCCCCCCCCCAAAAATGTTGGGAATTATAGTTCAATGAAGCACAATCACAAATCAATCAGCCAACAACACCAATATTGCACAATAAGTGCCCCAAACTCCACACCAAAACGAACCACATGAAAAGAAAAAAAAATGCAACAAGAGAAATTTAGGGGAGAAAGAGAAGAGGAGAGAAGAAAGAAATAAAACTAGATGATAACATACCTGATCAGTTGAGAATGATACCTAGAGAAGAGAGAAAGAAAAATTTTCTTTTTTGTTGTTTCTGATTGCATGCAGTTTACACAACATCAGCTGCGTTCTTGTGTCCCTTTTTCCGTGGTTGCTGATTGTGTGTGCGTGATTGTTGTTTTGTAGTATGTGTGCGTGTGTGATATGTGCGTGGGTGTTTGGGCTTTTGTGGGTGTGAAATAAAATGGGTGAGAGGTGAATGGTCTAAGTGTTTATAAAACACTTATCTGGACAGCTAGCTGAACTAAAAATAAGAGCAGCAGTGCACTTTGGGATTGCTTTGCGCTAAATTGCTGAGGCCTGATGCCTTAGGCTGCTCATTTTTTTCAAAGTTTTTAACCACAGTAGCCATTCTCAGTCAGTTTTGTGCATTCTTTTGCACTGTGCAGCCACTTTAGTACCCAAATACTATTCATCAACTTCAAAAATTGTGAAACTCGGTAGATTAATCAGAAATAACAAAATAAACATATCTAAAAATTAAAATCACAAAATTGAAGTAAAAATTAAAGAAATATGGGCTGCTTCCCATAAAGCTCCGCATTTAACGTCGTGGCACGACGTGTACCAATTTTACCAATTTTCTCTCCATTTTGAGGATACGAAGTGACTCCTAAACTTTGAATCAAGTTTCCAGCTATGCTCTTGGGGCGGTGGTATAAAAGCAAATAGGCCAACTCACGGGGTGTCGCATCTTACACTTTTTGGCCTTTAACTGAGGCTTGTCATTTTGTCTTCTTGGCATGACAAACTTCAAAATAAAAACACATTGGTATTCATCACCAAATTCCTCCATAGGCTCGGGTGGTTCAATTTCGGTATCACCCTCCAAACGCAATGTTGAAAAATGATTAGAATGCGGTCCAATGCGCTCACATTTCAAACTTGCATGAATTTTGACATTCTCACCGAAAAATGAACTAGAGTCTTAAAAAATTATAGTATAAACTCTTTCATTCAACTCTAGTATCATTTCTTCAACCTTGGCATCTTGCATTATTTTCTGTTGGGTCGGTTGACAATTCACCATTAGCTCCTGGAAATCAATCTTGACCTCATCTTTAATTGAAGACATCGTAAAATTACATTCCATGGCCCTTTGATATTGAGCATCACATTCCTCAATTTTTGCATTCAATTTGGCCTCCAATTTCCGGAGAGCAATTTCAAATAGCTCTACTTCTTGACTTTACTCAACATGCATTTTTAGAAATTCTTCCATCATTCGTGAAATGCCTTCACAAAGGATCCCCATAGACTCCAAGTTGTTGAGCTTGATTTATTAGCCAATCTTGGCTCACAATTTCCACCTTGTCAAGTTTTTCTTCAAGTTGAGAGTTGTTCCAAGCTTGTAAAAATCCACCCATGGTGAAATTCATGTCTTGACTCAAGTCTTCAAGTGCTAAATTTTGGTTTTTCACATTTTCAAGAATGGTCTCCAACATGAGAATTATCTTCTCATTTTGAACATTTGCAACTTCTTCCACTTCCATATCCCTATCATCATCAAAACGAAAAGTAGAATCGTCATAGTGAGGGTTCGGGGAAGGGAAGGACAAATAAGCACAATTATCCCAATGACCATTTTGACCACCACACCTATCATAAACACTCCACTCATAAGCTTGAGATTGTGCGCACAATCCGCCCCCAGGAGAATTCATACAATTTTGCCATGAGTGTGATCCTCCACAATAAGGACAAGGGTCATCAAAGTATGAACAACTACCATCCGACCAATTTTCATAATATGATGTCATTTACAGAAACTAAGAAAATAAAAAAAGACAGAAAATAACTACAACTATATTCACATGTTTGGATCAAAGCAAGTAAGCTTAAATCCCAAACCAACTCAAATACGCCAATTATTCCCCGGCAACGGCGCCAAAATTGATAACGTCCAAATCCACTCTTCAAAGAGAAAGTGTACACGGTCGTCGCAATATAATTTACCCAACTATGAGTCGAGGTCGTATCCCATAGGGAATAATATACTAGGCGATCAAGCAAGCAAGGAATTATCACCAACTAAGCTAAGCCAAACACTTTTTCAATATTTGGTTTTTGATTTCAAAATTAACAAAGATAAAACTAACTAGAAAGCAAGTAAAATGATCAATGACCACTAGCACGGATACAAGAGAATTTATACTCAAGTAACGATCAAATGTATGACGATTTTACAACTAAGATTGAGCCTATGTTAACAGATAATGATTTCTAAAATCCCATTGAAAGTTTTCCAACCAAATCAATGAATTTCACTCTAAGCTTTTCCAAGCCTTAGAGTGTGATATTAAACACAACCAATTAAATCTTAAGTTAACTTTCCTATTCCTAGCTCAAGTTATTAAATGGGGTTTAAAGCCCCAAATCCTTATTAATTAATCTTTCCTAACTTCAATTTTCCTCTTCCGAGCTCAAATCGAAGTACATGGGCGAGTTCTAGAGTTAGCTAATCCCTTAAGAAACATTAAAGAACAAGATTAATTAAAGAAACAAAGACCCATTTTATTAGAAATAAAAATCATTCAATACATAAGCAAAACAAGAGTTTTAATCCAAACTTTAATCATGAATATTCTCATAAACAAGATTCAAGTGAAGAGATAAATACTACACATTTAGATGTTCAACACAAAACAAGAAATTAAGGAAATGAAGTAAAGGTTCAACAAAGTGCTCAACCAAATCTTCAACCCGAAAGTATGGTGTAAGAACCCTAGCTCCCAAACTTGTGTTAAAATGGCCAAAGATGATAATAAGATATCTCAAGTATTGCTTTTATAGTTCCCAAGATATTCCCAATAAAAAGTGATGAAAATGGCCATCAAATTTCAGATTTTCAGATTGACTTTTCAGCCACTTTTTGCGCTTCTAGCCAATTTCTCATTTTCTTCAATTTAACCTCTTTTGACTTGTTTTTTACTTGATTTCTTCCGATCACTTCTAAATCACATAAAACCGGTAAAATGGAAGTAAATGACATTGAATGCACTATTTTATCAATCAAACATAGCAAAAAATCTAAGATTAAAGAATACTTATCAACAAACCTATTTCATTCACCTGGTTCGTCCATCTCTGATATCTATATCTGTATGAGCTGGAACATGTTCATATACCTGTTCCACCAATCTCTTTCATTCTACATCCGCCTTTGAACTGCTTCTGAGATATTGGCTGGAACATGTTGATTGACCTGTTTCATATATCTGTATAACTTTTTGCCTGCATCTGGCCAACACACCTCTCATCACTTTAAGCTCTTCTTCATACAATGCATTCGCTTCTAGGTCATTCATCCACTGCACCTGATGACTTGTGTTCATTCCTCCTCTTCATTTGATGACTCCTTTAGAACTTGTTTTTCATGTGCAAGACAGTGTACCTGTTGATAACGTCCAAATCCACTCCTCAAAGAGAAGTGTACACGGTCGTATGCAATATAATTTACCCAACTATGAGTCGAGGTCGAATCCCACAGGGAACAATATACTAGGCGATCAAGCAAATAAGAAATTTTCACTTTCTACACTAAGCCAAACACTTGATAATATTGTATTTTGAAAAAGATTATAACTAATGCGGAAATATAAACTAACCTAGAAAGCAAGTAAATGATCAATGGCCACAAACATGAATACAAGGGACTCTCAAGTAACGATCCAATATATTTTATGATTTTATAACTAAGATCGGGTCTATGTTAATAGATAACGATTTCTAAAATCCCATTGAAAGTCTTCGAACCAAATCAATGAATTTCACTCTAAGATTTTCCAAGCCTTAAGAGTGTGGTATTAGGCACAATCAATTTAACCTCAAGTTAACTATCCTATTCCTAGCTCAAGTTATTAGATGAGGTTTAAAGCCCTAAATCCTTATTAATTAATCTTTCTCAACCTCAATTTTCCTCTTCTAAGTCCTAGGGTTAGCTAATCCCTTAAGAAATATTAAAGAACAATATTAATTAAAGAAACAAAGACCCACTTCATTAGTAATAAAAATTGTTCAATACATAAGCAAAACAAGAGATTTAATCCAACACTTGATAATGAATAATCTCATAAAAAAGATTCAAGTGAAAGAAGAAAATACTACACACTTAAATATTTAATACAAAACAAGGAATTGAAGAAAGATCTAAGAAATTTCTCAGTAAAGTGGACCAATCTTCTCCTCCAATGGTATAAGTGATGAAACCCTAGCTCTCCAAGACTTGTATGAATGGCCAAAGATGATAATAAAATCTCTCAAGTGTTGCTTTTATAGTTCCCAAAATATTCCCAATAAAAAGTGACGAAAATGGCCTTCAAATTTCAGATTTTCAGATTGTCTTTTTAGCCACTTTTTGCGCTTCGAGCCAATTTTTCTCATTTCTTCAATTTGGCCTCTTTTTTATTTGTTTTCATTTGGTTTCTTTCCAATCACTTCTAAATCACATAAAACCTATAAAATGGAAGTAAACGACATTAAATGCACTATTTTCAATCAAACATCGCAATAATCTAAGATTAAAGAAGAGATAAGTTGGTAAAATACCAACTTATCACCTGTCTGGATAGATCGGACCTAGTTCAATAGTGTCTTGGTTCGATAGTGTCTTGTATTTCTTTTCTTTGTCAATCATAAAAACTTCACACCTTTGATCAAAAAATTCCCCCTTTTTTTTTTTATGATGACAAACCCCATGTTGAGAGTATTCTACCGTGTACCATGTTATTGTGTATGTAACCTATTTCAACCAGTTATTTTCTCTCTTTTGGCTCAATTGAAATAGGTTAATAAACATAAAGTGTGTATGTGCGTTATGTATGTTACTTTTTCTCTCCTTTCCCCTTTTGGTATCATTAAAAAGAGACCACCATCAATCGATTCAATTATCACTATAGCACATGATAGATCTCATGGATATATATATATATATATATATATATATATATATATATATATATATATATATATATATATATCGATTCTGAGAGACAACAATTCGCAAAAGAATCTCCATTAATTGCACGTTGCCCCCAACACAGATATATTAAACAAATACCCAGACCAATAAAAAGCAAAAAGGAAAACAGGAGATAAACATAGGACACATGCGATATCCTAGGTAAGACTAAGAAGAAGGTTTTGAGGTTGAGGAGGTGTCTTTGGTAAGTGCAAAAGAACCAACTCCTGAATAGTCCTTGTATTATCTTTCATTTCATTATCCAGTACAGTCTGCATACTCAAAAGTTGGGCATTCAGTGCTTCATTCTCTTACTCATACTTCGCTTGTAGCATCCCTAGTTCATAGAGCTGTTTTCCCTTTAAAGCCGCAATTTTTGCCTCTTTGACTGCAAGATGATTCCTTAACATTTGCAGCTATTCATCTGCATTCTCGACTGGAATGGGTTGATTAACTTGTTCCACAGACCTAATGACGTCCTTTGTTATCTGATATTACCATACTTCGATTGGTACTACAAAGTGGTCAAAGATGTCACCCAACCAAAACCCATATGCTATTTCATGCCCTTTTGTTGCCTAGAGAGAGATCTTGTGCATGTGTTGAATCGTTGATACTGGGCAGGTTAATCTGGACCTTGGTGTCAAGAAGCTCCATAAGTATCATGTCCAAGAAACTTTCCTCAACCCTTCCTTCTTTCATTGGTACTATCATGCGATGCACAACTTCGAAATACAGTTGATAAAGCTTAGGCATCACATTTCTTGGCACTCTCTTATGTTGTTTGGATGTTGGTTTACTTGAGAATTTCCTTGTCATCTCCATAACACTTTCCATTCCTTGAAGTGAAGGCCACTCATTCTAAGCATACCTTGCCCATCCCTCAGAGGGCACTTGCAAAAGTTCCCCCAGTGTTTGAGCACTCAACACTCAACATGATCTTAACTCCCATTACATTGTTGGTGAGTTGTTCCTCTTGACAAGTAGCGATGACATAAAACACTATAACTTGTTCTCTACACATCCTTATCTTCCTGTTTCTCTGAAGAAGTAAATTTCTCCACCCTTGATACTTAATTCTTTCTAAAAGCACATCTATCTCGGGCCCCCCATGACCAGTAACTACCTTACCTCTGAGTATTGATTGTCTTTGAATAGCCAACACCCTTCTTAGTGTTTGCTCCTTTGAGTCCTCTGGGTTATGATAATTTTTGATGTCCTTGAGGTCTTGTTCTTCCAACTCAGATGATTCATCCTTCTCAATTTTAGTTGATTCATCCCTCAATTTGAACTTACTCTTCTCTCTTATAGAATCAAGCTTGGAATTTCTCCCTTTTGCAGTAGTTTTTTTTTTATACCTGGAGGTTCGCGTATCTTCACTTTTCCTCTTTTTACAAGCTTTTGTAGGCCTGCTTCCTTTGCTGATTCAACAGGTGAGAGGCTGAGACAGGTTTGGTAGTCTTTGCTTTTGCTCTAACACTTCTTTTACTAGCTGTCATAGCTTTGATTAGTTCTTCTTCAGCTTTCCTCTTTCGCCCCCTGGTGTGTGGGGTTCTGTAGCCAGTTGAGGGACCCTCATGCTCCATCACTTCTTTATCGGGCTTCAGAACAGGCTCACCTGATGCCTTTCTGAGCCTGGATCTAACCTTTTTTCCCAGAAATTTTGTAATGAGCATGTCACTGTCATAATTTGTTTCACTCTCTGCTTCTGCCTTATCTGAATTGGGGTGAGGCACCTGTTCTTCTAGTTGGCCAATTTCATTTAACTGTTCCATGGACATCTGAATGTCAATAGTAAGGAACTGTTCTATGGTATTTACAGAAGGTTTAAGGTTTATATCTAATTCAGTTTCTCTTGCTTCTCCCTCACCTAAACTTTCTAGTACCTCAGCCACTATCTCCTCTACTTATTTTGCAGTTTTAAAAAATTCATCTTTCTCTTCGATTTCATTACTAACACCATCAAAACTTACCCTACCCTCAGCATCGTTTATTTCAACAGGCATGTATGTTTCATCTGTAGATTTTTGCAAGTGGTCCCCCTTACTGTGAGATTCCTCGATTTCCACTTCTGGTATATTTTCATCAGTTTTCAATTCACTTATGGAGGTTACTACATGGGCTGCCTGTTCCTTCCACAATCACAATTTTTGGAGCAACCACTGGGCTTATCTATTCCAAAGGGACTATATAGTAGGTTCCTTGTGATTCCAACATTCTGCATAATAGGCTTTTACATTCTTCTCCTTTTATTTCAAATAGACCACCAGGAATCTCCAGGACATCGGAGTGATCAGATGAGGATATCATGGAAGGGTCGAATTGAGAGTTATTTGCGAAAATTGGTTCATCTGACTGACACGATTTTGCTTTGGTTCGCTTAGGGTTTTGACATTATAGATGAGAGGTTGGGATTTTAGTCGTCGGTGTCCCTAAAGTGGATGACTCAGGGATGGTTAAGCTTTCTATAGTGTTTGTGCTGGGAGTACCGGGATGTAGTGGCTTAGTGGAGGTAGATGCCGGTTGTTCCATTGAAGGGGATGATGACTATAAGCCTTTCACTACAGATTTTCTAGTAGAAGGGAGATGTCCAAAGGGAAGCTTAGTCAAGAGGAGGTTTTGAAATTTTGAATAATTTCAAGGTGAGACGGTTTATAGGTTCTAGATGGGTTGCCCCATTTTACTTCTGTATGTTGGACCAAAAAAGGGTTAATTTTATTTTTTTTCACATAGTCTGCATATTTATTTAACATAAGGAGAGTGCACATACCTTTCTTTGAAGAATTCTTCATGATTGCATTTTTCAACCTTATTTTTGTTCCCCCTGTCAACTTGCTCCGGCGTTTTAGTAGCTGAAGAGACACCCTTGCATTATCTTTCTTCCTTCATTCTGAGAGTGAGAAGAATTTTGATGGTGATTCTTTTCGTGTCTTGAGCAAGCACTATTCATGTATCATTCTAGCTTGCTTCTCTGCTCTTCATTCCTTGCAAATTAATCAAGGTTTGCGCATAGGAACCCATGTGTGTCTTCGGTCCCTTTCGTTCCACATAGGTAGAATTGTTTCTTTCTTTATCCAATCCGGCGCCATTTTAACAAATTTGTTCCATAGACCTGTCCCATACTTCCTAATAGGTCTAGTGTATCTTCCCTTTTCTTCCTTATGTCTAATTATTCACTACGCTCTCTGGTTTGTAAATATCAATCCTTGGGTAAAGAATCCACTTATTCTTGTCATGCTTTAATCTCGTCGCTGCTCTATGTGTCTGACTAGAGAGGTTGGATATCAGTTTCGAAGTATGCGTCCACTAATTTGCTCTGACTAGATCAGCTCTTCTTTGGATAGTCTCTGTCTAATTTCCCTGCTCCTTCCCTTTTCTTCATGCAATTTCATTTTTACACTTTCTAACTCAGTATTGTTTTGAGTAGTTTGCTACTGTCCTTCATGGTTTGGTTTTCAACAGTTATCTTTAGAACCTCCGATTGTAAAGACAAAGTGGATGAACTTAGTTGAGCAACTTGTTCCTTTAGTGATCGATTTTCCTTCTTAGCCTTTTCTTTGCCCATTACACTTTTCATGAGTTCACCTTTTAAGCATATAAGGGTGTTAAGTGACTCAATTCTTTTCATTCCCATATCACGATGTTCATCAAGTAGGGTAATCATTAGGGACATGAATTTCTTCTTGGAGACAGGATTCAGCTCGCCTTTTTAAGTCATTAGATTTTACCTTAATTTGTCTCCTTTTCTGGTGCCTGAGTTGTCATGATCGCTATGGTTGTCTGTTTATTCTCCCCGTTACTGAGTTCTTCCTTCTTCTTTATTTTTTCTACTCTTTCTTCATTTTGCTCAGTATCACATAATGGACAGTCTCTAATACTGTGGTCCAACTTTTGACATTTGAAGCAACCCCTATCTTGTGCCCTCTTTAGAATTTTTCTCCCCTTATCTTTGGTCTTCATCTTCAGAAATCTTGGGAGAGTGTCTTACGCTTCTATCTACTGATTTTTCAGAGATCATGCTTGTAACGACCCGTTTGGTCGTTATAGTATTTTTGACGTTTTCGCCAGTTTTCGAACATTAATTAGCTCACCTTTAACCCGAGGGGACCGTTTGTTGACACCCAATTTTGTCCCTCGTTTACTCCGATTTAGTTCCGTGGGCTTCTAATTTTATTGATAATTTAAATACTTTTACTCATTACTATGTTATTACTATTGCTGCTATTATTCGCAAGTACCGTTACCTTATTATAATTAATACTTTAACATTACCCTCACGTTACTATCTATTTATTACTTATCGATCATAAAGTTAAGATAGATAATATTTCTTACTCTATTATTACGTTGCCTGTATATTTTTAGTTTTGCTTAGTATTATTGAATTGTAGTTTATTACTGTTAATTACTAATGGTATGAATATTCCATATATTTCTCAAGTTATTGATATAAAGAAGCTTAAAGAATGAAAGGGACCAAATTTGGATTTTACAAGTCCACGTTTTTACCTCAAAATGAGCCCACTTTGAAATCAATATTCAGCCAAACTGAACAGCCCCATAAAGCCCAATCCGAAATTAAGAGCAGCCCACTTCTTCTACCCGACCCGGCCCACGTCATCATTTTTCATTTCCTATACCTAATTCATTTCCTCCTCACAGCCGCATTATATTCTCTCCCTTTCCATTCCATTTTCAGAAAATAACCAAATTGCACTCAACCATGGCAGACCATTACCACGCCATTTTTGTGCAAAGACTATCTCTCTCTACCTTTGTCTAAGCGCAGTCTAATGTCTTTTTCTCGCTTCGTGTTTGGACAGTACAGCAGATTTCGAAGCTAGAGTCTCAATCTCACCATTTTGAGTACAAATCTGACCAAATCACGTGAACGGGTTGCAAGTTCATCCTCGCTTGCTGCTACATCTGCCGTGACCTGCTGCTTCTGCCGCTAAAAGCCAAACGGCTATTTTGAACATCGATTTCTATTTTGAAACTCCATTTTCGATTTCCCGCTCGAAGAACCCTAATCTGTACCTATAAATACCAACGTTTTGGAACCCTAGTGGTTCAACTTTTTTTAGCCGTCGACCAATTGAAAAAATACACCATCATCTCCCCCAAAGCTTGCTTTCTTTTGAACTTTAGCCGTGAAAAGTTCCTACTTTATCTCTGTTGGCTTCGAGCCATAACATAGATTTTTCAGTGTCATTCGCGAAAGAGAGT
Source organism: Lycium ferocissimum (assembly GCF_029784015.1). Classification (NCBI taxonomy): domain Eukaryota; kingdom Viridiplantae; phylum Streptophyta; class Magnoliopsida; order Solanales; family Solanaceae; genus Lycium; species Lycium ferocissimum. The sequence continues at coordinate 54,809,770 of NC_081345.1, read as the reverse complement.
ATAGATTTGGGACCTTCAAGCCTCGTTCACTGCACCCACAAGAGGTAATATCCGACCTCGTTCTTCCCTCTTTTCCGTCGACATTGCATTATGTGATAGAAAGATCATGTCTTTAGATCTTGATATGTTTGCATGTTGTGCGTTGAGATTCTGGAAGAGTATTTAATTTAGTTTGTTTCTTTTAAATCTGGTTATAAAATTATATATATGGTATAAGAATATTCCATACAGAGACATATGTGTGGTTTGGCAGACTAGTAAATTCTAATAACAAGCCATGCGAATAACTTGAAATGTTATGTTGAAATTTTTGCAAGTCCATGTTCCATGTGTCCATCTTTAGTCTATGCGTAGTTAGTTTGAAGCCATAGTGTGTGTCGGTTTCTCCTGCATGTTCATATACAGCTCAAAGTTGAGGTAATAAGAGAAAAAGAGGATTTTTCAGGGTGGTTAACCATCCCCTGTATGCCTATGATATTTTTTTTTTTTTTTGCTCTAATCAACAATCGTTTCAGCTTAAAAAATGAAACTGCTTCTGCGTACTATTACAGTTGATTTTTGCAAATGGTCGTTTTAAGAGTTCTGTAATAAACACTCTGTTTGGATGGTATGCTGAAATTTTCTGCGAGTTCATCGGCTAAAAGTTTGCTAGGAATTCATTTGTTTAGATACTATGTATATGATATGCCCCAAACATGATTTAGAAGTTAGAGACCACATCCGAAGTGTTTGAGCAGTTTCTTATGCAATTGGCGCATGAATATATTATTTTGGTGTTTAAGTACTGTCAAAATCATGATTCAAAGTTTAGTATTCGTTCTGTTGAGTTATACTTTAGGATATTCTGTTTGGTTTTAGTATGGGTAAGGGTACAGATCACATGCTTGAACATGGCTTTAGATATCATGAATATAGTTTTCCATTTCCTATTCTTTACCAGATTTTAGACGTGATTTCTACCTAAAATGCTATTCGTGTCTTTGTTCAAAACATTGAGTTATACTTTCCTAGTTTAATGTTTGTGGTTCACTGAATATAAACAAGTATCAAAGTAACGAACCTGTGTGTAAAATCTTCAGCAGGACGCTAAAATATGTACGCTTTCAGTTTTATTTCTGTGCAGTCATTTTGAAAGGGATATTCTGGGTCCTGCAGTTTGTTTAAACTTAATTTCCGAATGTGCTTAAGTATAAGTGAGAGTCTTCTGTTTGTTTTAATAAATTGCTACTCGGAAAATATGTTTCTACTTAGTACGTTACTTAGAATACTATTTCAGCAATTGCTCCCTGTTTTGAGCTAGGAATCAGATTCGACGAAATGAAGTTAAATGTTTTTCAGCCATCACGTCTCCATATACCGTCTAAAAGCAACCTTCTTTGTTTACTCTACCCTTGTATATATATCAATGGGAGTACCAAATTTGTTTGAGTTCATATGAGATTTGCTGAGGGCATGAGTGTTTGTGTTGTTTAGAGATTTCTAAAATTAAATAATAGTGTGATTTCTACTCTCTTTATTTCTGTTATGAATGTTTGAAAGGTATGTAACTTCCCTCTAATCGTTTGCTGTTTTATTTCTTGTTTCGCATGTACATCGGAGTCGAAGAGTTCCACTTGAGACTCGACGTCACCGCAAGACTTGAAATGCGCATTTGTATATCCTTCAGTGCTTCTCGCTCCCTTAAATACATCTCAACATGAATGAAAAGCGGGGAAAAGTGGACGAACACTCTGTCATAATTATCCTTCAAATTCCTATCTTAAAGTGTTATGCTTGTTGTTTCTTTTTTTTAGTTACCTAGGAAAGAATGTCTATTGATTGCTGTTGGTGTTTGCTGTTTTTTTAAAACTCTAGGCTTTGATTGTCCATTTGGTTTACTGTTGGTGTTTGCCCTCTTTTTTTTAAAAAACTCTAGGCTTTTGATGTCATTTGGTTTCATTTTTAAACCTCTGTTGGATTTACCTTCCGTAAGAATTACATAGGAAACTTATTTATTGAAGTTGGCTAGTGTTTATTAGATGGATTTATCATATAAGTTAAGTAAATTGTGATGTTTTTCTCAAACCTTAACTTTTCTACAAACGGAAACACCACTTCATTTTGACTTGAGTTGGGAAGAAGTATTTGGCTTTAGCCATTTGTCTGCAAGAAAAAAAAAAATTCAATCCTTTTCACTACAAACACTAATAACTTGTAAGAATAGTTTTCCCAATTGAATCTCCTCTACAAGTGTTATTTTAGATAGCACTATTATACTTTCGTTTAAAGCTTTAACAACATTTATAAGTCGTATTTTTAAATAGCGTTAGAAGTACTCTTTTATACAAATTGTTATTCTCTACAAGTCCTATTTTAAATAGCATTCTTATATATCTATAACTTTAGCAATACTTACAAATCTATTTTCTTTTCTATAATATTACACTTACACTTAGTCTAAGATTAACCATTATTAATGGAATTTAGAGGATGCCTAACACCTTCCCTCTAAGTTAGTTGAACCCTTACTTCAAATTTTTGGTTTCGAGACTTTAAAATAATATCAACTTTAGATAATGACTTTAATTAACTCTAGGTGCTCTAATTCACCGTAAATAATTAGGTGGCGACTCCTTAACTTTAATTAACCTCGAAATTACCGAAATGTTGTAAATCATTTTGACCTCAGTTGAAATGGGGTATAACACCTGTTGACACGCTTCCCAAGGTGTCTGGACTGGATTCGGGCAACTTTTGGGGAAAATAGGCTCAAAGTGAAAAATGGTTGACCCAAAGTTGACTTTTGGGCAAATGAACCTTTGTCGGAATTCTATCAATTCCGAGAGGTCCGGATGGTCGTTTAGAATTTGTGTGTGTTTTTGGTTCGGTTCCTAATACACTTGGATGCATTTCAGGACTTGGGTTGGGAATTTGGGATTAAGGCATCGGGGTTGACTCGGTCAACGAGACCACCGTTAGAAATTTTGAGACCACGGGCGTGTTCGTAGCGCGTTTTTATGTGAGACTATGTGTTTGGTATGTGAGCAGATGGCCTCGGAAATTAGTCAAAAAATCGGATCGAAAGGTGAAACTTGGGTTAAGTTTAGGTGTCGGTGTCACGCTTTGGCGCCTGACACCGCAACAAATAACACCGCTAGAGCGGTAGCCCTGCCGCCAAAGCAGTGAAGAGGATTTTAGCCTCGACCGCTGAAGCGGTCGAGTGACCACTGGAGCGGCACCGCTAGGGCTGTCCCAGTGCCGCTGAAGAGGGTGACGGGTAGTTTTGTAAAGTTAATGAAGTGTTAAAAAACCTAGACCCTCATTATATCCCATTTCAATATTTGAGCTTGAAGAAACTGCTCTTAAGGATATTTGGAAGAGAATCGTGGAGGTAAATCCTACTTATTTCTTCACTCTCCCTTTAACCATAATCATGCTAGATTCACCCTTTCCCCATTAATAAACCCATGGTGATGGGAGTTAAAAGAGGGTTCTGGAAGAACATTGTCCCTAGGATTATAAATGATAAATTGGTGATGTTTATGCTAGATATTGACTAGTTTAAGCTTATTAATCATATATCTTCCACTTTTAGCATTGAATTTTGGAATTGAAGACTTAGGGTTTATACCCAATTTGGAGGTTTTGCTTGAAATTAGAAATTAGACTAATCCTTGAGCTAAATCAACAATTAGTGGTTGGGTTATGATTACCTAGTACTCAATTTGATATTTTACCCTCGAATTTTCTGTTTTTCCCTTGTGGGCCCGTTTTTCCCAATTTCTAGGGTTAGAATTGACCGAATTGAAATAGTAGCAATATTAGTATCATTCTTCATGATTTCTAATATAGAATTCGATTATACTTAGACTACTTTGGTTCTGAAATTCAGCGAAAGGGTAAGGCAAAGGAGTGAGTTGTTGGTGTTGCGGTTCGACAATCCAGGTAGGTTATGGCTTACCTTCGTATTTATATTATAATGTCAGAGATAGCATGTAAACCTTCGGGTATGAAGTCGGGTTGAATATTGCCTTAGGTTGGGCCCTGTTGTGTATTAGGACTAGCCACCCCGTTATGTGTGCTTTGATTGTTCCATTGTGATGGTTTGATGCCATGATTAGTCGGTAGATATTGGAATCTGTTTTATTGTCTTGATTGAGATAGAATTGACATACCCGTTGTTGGTATTTATACTTGGATATGTTGTTGGCGTATATTGATATATTGTTGGCATACCATTGTTGCTATTGTGATATGATACATTGTTGGCATACCCCATTGTTGGTACTTGTGATTTTAAACTTGATTGTTGATGATTGATTAACGCATTGCACGCATTCTCACACATTCATGATGCATGGCCGATACGCGGTGATGATCCGGTATCGTTGATTGTGTGAAACTGATATTTGACAGACTCTTTTACTTGAGTGATTGTCAAAAGGCCGATGTCCGATGATCAATTCCAGAATCGTTGATTGTATGAAACTGATATTTGATAAACTCTTTTACTTGAGTGATTATGAGAAGGCGTCATGTCCGAGGTTCAATTTCGGAATCGTTGATTGTGTGAAACTGATATTTGACAGAATTCTTTACTTGAGTGATTGTGAGATGGCCAATGTCCGATGATCTATTCCGGCATCGTTGTTGCATGGCTAATTCCGATGATATCTCGGAATCATTGTTAGTGCATGGACTCCACGGGTCCCCCAGGGTGGTGCCAGTGAGAACCCCCAGTGGGCAAAGATCCGGGGTCCCGTCTGTCTGTTGGGCAAAGATTCAGGACGGGTGGTACTTAGACTTCGCGAGTCACGTTGGGTTGTGCTACCGAGACATTGATATTTCCGTCCAGAGTACATGTGTACACCTCATTTGCATGGAATTGCATTGCATTCATGCCATTATTGCACTGCATTGCATTATGACTTGATTGAGATGCTTGGTGATTGGATTGTGATGATTGGATTGGTTCGGATATATTCAGACTTGACATGTTTGGGTTTAGATGCTTTACACAGGCGATGACGGATACTCGATTGTGATTATATTGTCTTATGCTGGTTGGTTTATTTGCTTATCTGCTTTATTATCGAATTGTGTTAACTATGCTTAGTCGACGTGATGCCTACCGATGCGCGTTGTTTGTCTTGATCTGCAACTTGTGCATTCTTTTATGAATGCGAGTACCGAGTTGGATCCACTTCCGTGACCGTGGGCGATCGACGCTTGACTTTCTCTCGAGTTTCGGGTGAGCATGGCGTCCGCTGACCTTGAAGACTTTCCTATCATATGTTCTATTTTTATTTCAGAGACATAAACATTTATGTATTAGTATTCCAGATTATATTATTCTCCTTAGATGCTCTTGTATTATTCAGACTAGAACCTGAGGGTGTTTATTGTCTTTCGCACTTTCTACTATGTATATATAGATATATCGTAAGACTTACGTATTTGTTCTATTCCGTTGTTTAAATTCATTCTTTCGTGTATTTATTCATTGTTGGGTTGATGGTTCGCTTATCGAGGTGGGAAGGTAAGTGCCCGCACGGCCTAAGCAAAATGGGTCGTGACAGTGCTCCTTTTTATCAAGATCCTTTTCTCAAGGTGTTAACCTTATGATGAGAACCTTGCTCTGATACCACAAAAGCTTTGCATGACCTAGGTGTCCGTCCCAATATATACCTACTTCTCGCCTATGGACAAAACACGTTACCTAACCTATTCTACGAACATGTTTGAGGAATAAAAACAAACAGAAGGTAAATGACACATTATTTTTACGTGGAAACCACCCGGCTCACAAGGGCGATCAAAACCATGACCTGCAGACCTACAGGATTTACTCCAAACTCCACTACAACTGTGAGTCAATAACAAATTAAGTTACAAACTCTGCAACCTAATTTCTAACCTCAACCTTGCTACCCAAACTCTGACTAGCAAGCTATCTTCAAGTAGTAAACTCCTATTTGAAGCTACAATATTTGGTATCTACTTTTAAGCTTCGTAATAAGCGGATAAAGATACAACTCGATAGAACAAACCTTATACAAGATTGTAGACTTAAGAACTGGAAAACATTATTCAGTAGAACAACTCCTTCAATCCGTCTTCTTGCACTAGGCACGCAACCCTAGATTCTTGAATATTGTTGGATAAATCTTCTCCTCGCTCAATATTCTGAATTCTCTCTTTTTGGGTGCGCAAACTTCTTCTTGGTAAGACCTGGGTATTTATAACAATTGAAGCTCACAGGTCGGTGACAAAACCTTTCCTTTTTGGACTATAACACGCAATAAGGTTTTGTGTTGTACTTGGATTCTTGCCTTGTTGAGTCGGCTTCTTTTCCTTGTAGAAGGGTTACTAATCTCGACAAATATGGCAAGGAATCTTTCATACTTGACCGCCAAGTCTTTACCATAATTCCTCTACAAATCCTTGTTGTTGCAGGATTTGTTTGGAACACGTTCATGAACCTGTTTCATGCACCTCATTCGTCCATCTCTGATATCAGCATCTGTATGCGCTGGAACATGTTCATATACATGTTCCACCAATCTCTTTCATTCTGCATCTGCCTTTGAACTGCTTCTGAGATATTGGCTGGAACTTGTTGATAGAACTGTTTCATATATCCGTATAGCTCTATGTCTGCATCTAGTCAACTCACTGCTCATCATTTTAAGCTCTTCTTCATACAATGTCTTCGCTTCTAGGCCATTCATCTAATGCACCTGATGACATGTGATCATTCCTCCTCTTCTTCTGATGACTCCTTTAAAACATGTTCTTCATGTGCAAGACACTGTACCTGTCTGGATTGATTATGTTTGTGGACCTGGTTCAATAGTGTCTTGGTTCAATAGTGTCTCGTCTTTCTTTGCTTTGTCAATTATCAAAACTTCACACACTGATCAACATAAGCCTCTACAGAAAATAAACAATGAGTAAGGATGAGATAAATCAACTAAATCAGTAAAATCATTGTATCAGCATATAAAAAGAAGTATGCACAAATTCACCTCCATAACATGGTATGATGCTCAAATCATAATCAACACGGTAATATGAGAACGTAATGCAATGTAATGATCATATCTACTCATAACCCTGCACACACACTAAATCTAACAGGGTTGTTCGAGAGTGTGATCCATAGGGGACAATCGCGTTGTGCATGCACCGCATGGACGATATCCACGTGCAAGTATGCATAATATCATGTACTATCAAACTCATAATTAATAAATCAATCTCTATACGGACGGTCTCGACATGCTCATCTCATGATCTTTCTCAATTCATATGCAATCACATGTCAATGTATGACATATCAATATCAAATACAAAGAACCTCAACTAAACATGTCATCTTACATGCTATTAACTCTAACAAGCCTAGCAAGGCATCACTTATCATATTGTATTCTCTAGTTTTGAGATTCTTTCATGATATCAACAAATCGATCAATAAGAAGCACTAAAAATTAGATATATCATGCAAAATCACATAACATGAGATGTCACTCGGTACCCGTAGCAGCGATCCTCACCTCGCCTATACATCACCCCTTACCCCTTAACCCATTCATTAACAATTAATTGGAGCATCCCTCACTGAAGGTCAAGTCTTAACTTACCTCGATCTAAAGTTTCATAAGCTCAAAGAATCGTCTTGCCTTTTCTCAAAGTCTCCAAACGATCCCAATCTATTCAAAATTGAGTTTGACGCGATAAAATGAAGCCAACAAGACTCATATTGACAAATACAGAATCGGTTCAAAAGTCAAACCCAAGCCCTAAGGTCAAAATCAAAAATTTATTGCAAAATCAGTTTATCCATGACCCAAGAGTTTCACGTCTAAAATTTCACCACAAAATACTAACTAATTGACCTCCAAATTATAAAACTTCATCCTCATAAGTTTAGAGCAAACACCCCCAAATTTCTCAACCAAATGATGGATAAATATATCTATAAATGTGGTAAATCATAAGTTGATATCAAAATTAAGGTAATTAAAACATGAGTAGATATCAAAATTAAGGTAATATTCTTATCCCTTGCCGAAAGAGAAGATTGCCTCTAATACCACTCAAATCTGACTCCTAGAGCTCAAGATAGGAAACAAAAAGTCCAATCCCAATTTGGAAATTATTTAAGTATGCGCGTGTTGCATGTCCTTAATCGCAAACGTGGGGCCCACTTTGCGATCGATGTCAGGGATAATCCTGCTTGAACAGGCCAGTGCGCCTATGCCCTGTTCTTCACTAACATGATACGCACCACACAACTGCGCCCTAGTGATTAACCAGTCTATGCTATCGCGATGCACTAATTTTTGTTGCACCAGCAGCCGAAAAACCTAGTGTTTTCTCTTTAGCATTTTGGTGTTAGGAAACTTCACCAAACCTCTCAGGATGCAAGACAAATATGCAAACCACTTCAAAAACGCCCTACGAACCTTTTAAAACACTCAGATCGCCGATTCAAGATCGTCTAAGAACATATTTGACTGTGGTCAACTCTTATTCTTCAAATTCCGTACTTCTCAACTTCAGCGTCCGAATCACTTCCGAGTCCCTCGGGACACGGCCAAGCGATCCAACTAAATCCTAAAATACCGTATGAACCTACATGAATTTTTAACCTCAATTCTGAGTCCGTTAATCCCAAATGTTGACTTTGGTCAACTCTTAAGTTTTCAAAATTCCTAATTTTTATTTGTTCTTCTCTTAAACGCATTTGAGTCCCTCGGGACCCATGCCACCCGTTCACGCAAGTTATGAATCACCTAACAGAACCACAAAAAGTCTTAATTAAGGAAAAGTTCCCTAATACTCAAAATGACCGGACGGGTCATTACATTCCCCCCTCCCCCCCCCTAAAGACAGTTCGTCCTTGAATGTGCTCGGAATAGTACCTAAACAATCGAACAGCTATAAATACATGCTATAAACCTCCACTAGATTTCTCATGCAAAAATCACAGAGATAGCATCACATGTACACTTTAACTGTCGAACCCTTTTAGTTTAGCTCCAAAACCTGTATTTCCATTTATTCATCCCCGGAACTTTCTCAAACGATCGTTTCTCATTTATTTGAACCATCTCACTCTGAGTTACTTAACTTTTGACTATAACCATTCTTCCAAACACAATTTATTGCCACAAAAGATACCATCATAACCATAATAATTCCTTTTTCACAATAGTAACTCATTGCTAAACCTGTATCGGGACAAAAATCTCGATTTCTAACTTATATTTCTCTCACCCCCTCCAATGCCATCATTGGTATCTGGAATCCTGATAAATTATGTTTCCACACACCGTAAGTCTAAATCAAGAATTTCTCTTGCTAGAAAAGAACTCTTTCTTGTCTTGACCCAATTCTAAACATTTTTGCCCGAGATGAAACTACTTTGTCAACAAGCGACATCTAATTCCACATAAAATCTTCAAATAGCATGTCCGTGGCAATAGTAATTATCTTTTCGTGCCAAATCTGTAAAAAAAAAAAAAACACTGATCACCCAAAAGGCTTCCCTATATGCTTTCATACATCCATAATGCATCGCCTAGTATCTCTATAACTTATTAGAACTGAATGTATAACCGTCATCAACAAAATATCCTCAGGTCCACTCATATACCTAAAGAATACGAGGGGAAACCTATCATACCTCCCTTCGTAAGCTGTCAATTTATCAAATCTGATGAAACTAGTCAACTTGTGCAACCTTAAAAGTTCCCCGCTGATATATTCATATGACCTCTGATGTTTATTGAGCAATTTTGGCTCGGTATCTAGCATGTGATCCTATGAGTATCACTAGTAGCCACCCAAACATATTCTAAATCCTTCCAGAATAAGTAATAAGTTCATATGTCTATCGTGACTCGTTTCATCTTTCACTCATAAGTAACTAAAATTGTGCCAACATTCTCAATCTCAAATGTTGAATTCTACCCAGTTTGTAAACTCGAATACCGAGGAAATATACCTTATGACTTTACTCCTGATGTTTCTTTATTCAGGTTAGTCATGCGAACCTGGCACAACTTCAAGGATCCCGAATACATGGAATACTCCAATATGTGAGCCACTAGTCTTCTTCAGCGAAGACGTTCACCATTCAAATACTTCAATGCAAGGCTTGTGGCTTCGTACACTATACATCTTTGAACACGCCCTGTTATACTTAGCAAATCCAAATGTATCAAATAACGCAACTCATGCGCCTTGCCAAATACCAATCCTCCTATGTTGTTTGTAACTAACTCACACAACTTTCTATTTAGCTCATAGCACTCCAATGCAGTCCACCATCAAGAATGTAGTCCTACCTCAACTTTAGCCCCCTCATTCAAAGACGTTATGAAGTCACACACATTAGTACATCATAGATCACATTTTCACCATTCTTGTCACGTCAGTCAGCCAAAATATGGACTTCACAATTACCTAGTCATAAAACCACCATGGCATTTGCCATAACACTTAGATTGTCTGTAGACATCATTCGCACTTAACAGTTTACACTTTATCCGAAGGATGCAAGATAGTATCACCATAATCTATTCATAACTCGAGTAATCGCGTTGCTTTGAATTCAAGTCTTTTTTTTTCTGTAAATGAACCTTAACCCCCCACCCCCACCCCCGATCAATAGCAAGGTACTTTTATCATGATTCTTCAATTCCTTAATTGGACACATGATATAAAGATACGGACGCTTTGATATCCGCATGCTTGCCTATCGAGATTCCAGAAACGAAATGAAAATTTCCACCGGACATAACTTTCCGGTTCTAAGTCTTTATCTAGGAAAAGATAAGCGAACATAACAATAACACCCTAAGATTCAAGGGATCACGATTTACCCTATCGAGATCCACGACCACCATGCCAGTACAAACTAGCTCGTGCGTAGAGATAGGGAAGGTAGTTAGTTACGTCAAACCTATATTTATCCCATTATCCCTAATTTGCATCCCATCTAATTTTTGCTTGAATTCTACATTGCTCTCTACTATTCACTACAAACATTCGATTATACACACATTCATTCATCATTCAAGCAATGTAATTCATTCATCACTCAAGCAATTTACATTACTGTTCCATGAGATTGAACATGAATTTTTTTTCTTTTATTATTTAGTTCTTCGATTATTATTAACTGTCTTGCATAGATTTTTAATTATTATTCGTCTCTTCAATTGCTTAATCAAATATTACAAATAATTGGGTTAATTTCATTGTTAAAGATCCATTTCAAACAAATTCAATTGTTCCTAATAAACGAATCTTTGGCTAAACAGTTGGGGATGTCAGTTTGAAGTTGTGGTTAAAATTTGAAGCTAATAAAAATCTGAGCTATTTAGTATAAATATTACCCATTTTCGTGGGTCGAAGTTTATAAGAGATGAAACCCAATGTTTATATAATATTGTATAACTTGTATAGTAATTTAAAACAATAAAGCATGTATTATTAAAATTTATACAATTTTATACAAGGTTAATACGTTGTGTGTATAATATTGTATACTGGATATATAAATATTGTTGCAGAAATCAATTGGTTATAAACTGAAAATCTAACTACGTGGGTGTAATGTATTATATTGGGCTCTATATTTTTGATGAAATTTCCTTTAAAAATTTTATATTTCGACATACCTTAAAATCGAAAATCCTAGGGATCTAGTAGCTCAGCCGGTTGGCTACCTGAACTCTCACCTTATTGGTGGGGATTTGAATCGCACATTTTAATCTCTTTCCCCATTTCCCCTTCCCCTACCCCCTATGTAATAAAAAAAAACAGTTTTTTTTTAAAAAAAAATAATCGAAAATCAAATTTTTTAAAATTTAAAACTGAAAATTGGCCAACAAAATTGGAACCCAAATTCGCATTAATTGGATTTGTTCAGATGTTTTATTCTTTTTATTATTATTAGTTTATACCACCCCTACCTAGAAGGCTAGAACTTCTAGAAACATATTCTTCCCTCCCTTATTCCTATTCAAAGCTTGAAAAGTCTCTCACAGCCAACCGCGCAGACACGGAGGGCGTTCTTGAATTTAGACTACACAAATCATATTTATTTTATTCAAACGTTCACAGCATACTCAATCTTGTTTGATTATTTATTGTTTTTTCCTTCTCCCATTGATAGGAAAAAGGATTTTAAGCTCTCTGCCCCAATCATCAATATTTAAAAAATTAAAATTAGCTACGAACTTCATCGTTGTTCTAAATGTATTGTAGCTAACAGATTTTTTTTGACAATCCGTCCGGAGTTATTGTTTGATAAATGATCAGTATGAGTCAGACTCAATAGAATTTGATCAATTCTATTTTCTGTCGTTAAGTGGAAAACTGAATCAAGAATTCTCTTTCTTCATCCTCCTCGATCGAATCACTGTTCGTGACCCAGGATTCTATTTTATCATCAATCTGATCCCGCTAAATAGGATTAGCGACGAATTTGTCCGTCACAAAATCCGTTTTTTTTTTAGTAGTGCATTACTCAGTTGTTGTTCCAATGGCTTCAACAGATGCTCAAATGGAGAAAATGAAGATCCGTCAAAACTATCAGAATCACTGGCACACCGATCTCCTTCGCGCTCCGCAGTCAGATCCTCTCTGTACGTTGTCGCTTCACCTGAAATTTCATTAGTATTGCTTAATTTGTTTTTTTGATATATCTGATGTAAACAGTGATCTTTTTTTTTTTTTTTGGGATATTTGCAGTTTGCTGTTTTTCGCTTTGGTGGTGAGTTGATTTACATACGCTCTCCTCTATTCCTTTATGCTTATGAATTTTTTAGCCCATGCTGGAAAAAGTGGTCAAATATTAAAATGGTGTGTAAAATACACACTTTTGAAACGTTTGAGTGCGTAAAGTGATTCCCGTGGTCAAGGGGTGTGTAACAGGGATTTCGGGACAACCTCAGGGCCAATTTATGTATTAAACCTTTACTGTTTTACCCAATTTTCCAAATCGATGTGTTTAATTTCCATATTTGGATGTAGAATTCCAACAACAATTGTTGGATGATTCCAATTTCATTTAAGTGACTTCTGTTATTCTGTACTCTATAGACCCATCAAGTCCATCTCCTATGGGGTAAGTTCCGTTGTAAGAGAACAAACAACGAAATAAATATAACTAGTGGCAAGTTCCAAGATCCGTGGTGTTGTGAAAATCTCGTTAACGTGATTTCCGTTAGCAGAATTATATGGAGTTCTTAGAATCTAGGACTATTAGCCAGCTTTCTTTGCATCAGCCCTTTTCCCCCTTCAGCATAACATATATATGCTTTGAAGTGTATTCATCTTAGTGCAATATGATGAAAAGATCCTGAATAAATGAAATCGCAAGAAATGTTAAACAGTTCCTTACTGATACTTCAAAGGTTTTATTCAGAAACACATACAATCGGTTAAGGGTTGATAAAATTCAGTTTGGAACTGAACCTGCATCATCGAAACAACCTAATTCCTTCAATCTTCCACTAATGTTAAACTGTCATTTGTCAACAAAGTAGCTCTATCTTCCAGTGAAATTGCTTCTCTTATTTGAGTGCCATTTATTCAAATTGCTTATCAGTGTACCTTTGATTTGTTTCAGCGGTCCTTGTGCATCGTACATTCTCAGAAAACGAGCTCTATACAATGATATGTCAAGGTAAACATTTTCTTTCTCTGTTTAGATGTACACATAGCTATTAATCCTTATAATTTTAAAATATTTGTTGCTTTTAGGTATACATGCTGCGGAGGCTATATGCCTTGTAGTGGCAGATGTGGAGAAAGTCATTGCCCTGAGTTATGTCTTTGCACAGAGGTTTGGTGTTTCCTGAATGTTCCTCCTTCAAGATTTTTATAATTTATGTGATATAGAAACTATGAGCTTATTCCTTAGGTCTTATTTCATTTTTGGCCTATCGGCCAAAATTAATTATGGGCACTAGCCAAAATATACAAAACGTATACATTGATTATGTATATTATATGTAAATTGTATGAATATTACATGTATACTATATGTATATTTATACTTAATATACAAAATCTAAGCATTTGCTGGCTATCTTGTAAAGTAGGACACCAAAACGAATTGGACTGTAATTAGCTATTTACTTTCTTTAGCCGTCCTGTATATGTACTTAATCATGTTCTACTCTTCAGGTTTTTCTTTGCTTTGCAAATTCAGTTGCCTCAACACGCTTTATGTTGCAAGACGAGTTCAATCTGCAGACAACAAAATGCGATAATTGCATAATTGTAATTTCAGTTCCTCCTTAGCCTCCCCTTTCAGCTTGTAGTTAATTTCATTTCCTTTTTTATCTTTTTAGCTAATGTGCTTTGCCTTTATGTTGTAGGGATTCATGTTTTGCCTCCAGCAGGTAGCATGTATATTCAGCTGCATTGCTTGTATTACAGGAAATGACGAACTTCAAGAGGCTTCTCAGGTTCTGAACTGTTGCTCGGACATGGTTTATTGCACGTAAGACACTTGACTAGTATATTAGAAACAAGAATTTAACTTATATATATAGACAGTGTAAAAAAAAAAAAAAAAATCGATTGTACTATCCATCTCTATTAACTTTCCTTTTTCTTTTGGCAGGGTTTGCAGCTGTATGCAGGTATGTGCTAAAACTTGAACAAATTTGGCATCTGCAATATATAGCATAGATTTAACTTATTCCTGGGATTTTCCTTTCTTCAAAAAAGAAGTACTGGTAAAATTATCTAACTAGAAGATAAGTCAAATCAAATTTTTTTTCAGATACAAAAATCATAATTGATTTTATATCAATCCAATTTTTGGTTAAGTTATCCAATTTTCAGATATTCTACTCTGATTTCTTGGTTACAAAATTCTTGGTGATTTCTTTTCTCCTGTGCTATTTCATATGTATAAAATTCGATTACTCTTTCCTCTTTTTTTTTCCCCATAAAATATTCTGATATATTGCTGTAGTGAATTAGCATAATGTTTACGTAATGAAGCTTGAACTGATAACATAGAGGTTGAGCATTGTGTTATAAATTTATTATCTCCTTCAATTTATGTGTCATATTTTCTTTTTTAATCTGTTTCAAAAGGAAAAACAATTTAACTTTAAACTTCTTATTTTACTCTCAATGAAATTATTATAGTTGCATAATATCTATGACTTATTTTAAATCTTAAATTTCGAAAATCTAATTTCTTTCTTAAATTTTGTGGCAAGTCAAACATACATAAATTGGGATGCAAGGCAGTAATAAATTGCAATTGAATTTGTTTAAAATAAATTGGAAAGAATATTTTGGAAGAATAATTCAAAGTTGAAGTGGGAAACCCAGATTGTTTAGGATTTGGTATTTGCAAGTTTGTTTTAGCCTATGCCTGGGCAGATTTGTAGAATAAATATCATATAGGAAAAGGTTTTACTATTTTGAGCTAAAGTAGGTTTCTTACTATTATAAATAAAGATGTTGCTAGCTATTTTCAATTATAAAGATTGCAGAGAACTTTCAGATATTTATAGTAAAATATTTTTTCTTCAGAACATCTAATGTTGATGTTGTGGTGTTTCAAAATAAATTTGCAGACACAGCACAAGGTTGAAATGAACAAAAGAGATGGAAAGTTTGGAGCAAGGCCAACGGTAGCACCACCTGTTCAACAAATGTCTCGTTTGGATCAGCCTCTTCCTCCAACCATTGCATATGCACCAACCCAAAACACCCAATCATACCCACCCCCACCCCAGCAACCTTATGGCTACCCACCCCCACTACCCCAGCAACCCTATGGATACCCACCACCACCACAACAACCCCCCATGTACCCTCCCCCACCACAGAAACATAATGGTTATCCTCCAGCCAATTATGCTCCAAGCGGTGCTGGATACCCCCCACCCGGTTATCAACGGTGAAATGTCACTACTAAAAAAGCAGGAATTAGCGACAGACAAATTTCGAAGCTAAACAGCAAAATCCGTTGTTAATCCTATTTAGCGACGGGTTATAATAAAGTCTGTCACCTATGAGAAATTTAACAATGGATTACCGACGACATTGGTAGCTAATTCCCCTTTTTTTTCTTTTTTTTTTTGTGTGTGTGTGGTGTGTTAAACTTCATCTTCTTTTTGAAAGATTCATTGATCTCTGCAATAAAATTTGGCTACTAGTACAGCTTGTGGAACCTCAGTTGTTGTTGAATTGTAATTCTAACGAAATAAAATTTGTCAAGTTCGTATTATGACTGCCTCTTTGTGGTTGGTCGTGTTGCTTTCTTTTTGGGTTTGGAATTGTGGCTCTTTACCTCACATGCTTCTTTTTTCTTGTTCTTTTTTTTTTTTTTTTTTTGGTTATTTTGTTCAGTACACCTTCCCATATTCCTAATCCAATGGCTTGACCTACATATATCTCTTATACACGTTAACACGAATGATGTATTCTCGTTTTGATTATTTAAATACGATGTAGGGTGAGGCCTAATACCCCACTAGGAAGGTGGCTCTGCACAAAAATAAAATGGCTCGATTATTTGAGATTCGGGCTACTCTAGTGAGGTATGCATGGAGGAATTCATTCATCTCCATTACACTCTTTTTCCATAAGAGCACTCAAAATAATTAAACGCTTTTGAAATTTTCTGATGGATTTTCCTTGCATAGGATATCCAATTTGGTTAATGCTTTCCTTTCTTTTTCTTCTTATTTCCTCCCAGAGATCTTCCCAGGGTATGAGGCCAAATTATTTCCCGATGAGTTCCCAGCCGATTTCTATAATCTATTCACAAAGTTATAGTAACTCTTTCAAGTTTCTACCCAAAATATGGAGTATACAATAGGGACTAGCAAGAACATTATTATTTATATTTCAAGACGGAGGACACATGTTATTCTTCAAATTTACAGTAAAAATATTAAAACTCAAACCATAGCCGAAGGTAACAAAAAAGAACATTAATCTCTTTCTTTTTTTTTTCTTTTTTTTCCCCCTTTCTTTGGGAGTAAGATAGAACCATCTGATTTTTCTTCTGTGTATGTGTTATGACTTCAAAATGTTGAAATCACCAACTAAAGCTGATGGACTCAAAATGAAGATTGGCTGCTAAACCAGATGAACATATGTTAGCAACTTCATGTCTCATCTTCTTTGGTCCACACACAAGAACTCCAACACTTGATTCTTTCCTCTCAAACAGGATTCCTGCAACCAAAATATAGAACATTCCTCTCAGTCAGTTCCACTCAGGGACAGAGTAACCTGATCCCATAAATAGGTGTCAATTAAATCCCCTTAATTTATCGGAAACTATACTTTCTTGATTCGTCTCAATTTATGTGATAGTGTTTGACTGGGCACGAATAAAAGAAAGAAATGAGGACCTTTGTAACTTGTGGTCTAAAATTAGCCACATATATTTGTGTGGCGATCATCTCACACAAATATAACATTTTTCGAATCCCTTGATATAAGGGAATCTTCTAATGTAGCGGCATTCTGGTTTCAAATTTGTTTTAGGTTGCAGGTTCGAATTCACTAGCACTGCATTTTCTTTATTTTTCTCGTTAGAATTTCTGACTCCAGCGTCTGATTTTCATATATCATCATCATACTAAATTATATCTATATGTTACTTTAATTTATCACTTTATAAGTTCAACTATAAAGAAATACACTGTCCCAATTTACCAATTTACGTGAAGGGGTACGGAGTACGAAGGTCAAAAGTACAAGTCAACGTATCTAATGATTCAAAATATTTAAAAAGAGTTCGAAAAAATTGTAGTAAAAAAAGAAATTGTTTGACTTCCCAAATAGTAATACCTTCACATAAAATGGTCCGTATCTAGTAGCATATTTTAGAGAACTTACTCTTTAGGTCTGGCCTTTCACCAAAATAGAGATTAGTAGATTGAACAAGTGATTGTTGAGGCAAACTCTCCAACTCCCTATCTGCATTATAGAACCAAGAATTTGGTGAGGCCATTGGAGTTGCCCCTTCCATATTCTGAATCTGGTTGGCTTCCATGGCATTGTGTCTCTTGTTCCAAACAAAAGCTGCAGTAGCTGTGATGGCTATGGATAATGACATAAATAACATATACAATACATACTTTTTTGGGTAAGAGTAGATCTTATAGGTGTTTTTATCAATAGGGTATATGTAAAATCTAGTTAAAACCCCTAGCGAAACGAGGAAAATAATGAAGGAAGATGATATTATTGCGCCGAGACAAAGCCAACTATTTTTGCCAAGAATTGGAGTGATTGGCACTTCAGAAGGATTGGGTTTGAACCAAATAGTCCTCAAATTTTTGTTGCTGTTTTCCATTGTGAGTTCTTTTTCTCTTGTTACATAAGCCTCAATTTGAACCTTCAATTTTGAAAATTCTGATGCGGTGCTAGAAATTGGAAGGATAAGATCTAACATGGTGAGGTCTGTTGAGTTCTTGAATACACTAATGAGGAGGATTTCTGGTGTATTGCATTTTAGTGATTCACTTGTGTGGATTAGTTCCCTTATGATGGATATAAAGGGGGTAATTCCACTCCCTCCACTCACCATAACCAATAAGTCATGCCTGCAAAACAAGAACATGCTGTTAATTTATTGTTCCATGCACATTAGTACACACATATAAAATGATCTCATTTTTCAATTTTTTCCATCTTTTAAAGCTATACTCTAGATCAATTTTGTCATCATTTTTTTTAATCGAAGCGGCCTCTATACCTTATTCAAGCGATGATGCTGATTGTTAAAGTTGAGGGTTCTAGTGGTCAATGACGACACTAGTATAATTTGAACAATCTCAAAAAGGCCTTTCCTTGACCAGGATATAATCAAACATGTTTGGAATATTTTAAATTATTAATTACGGTGGATTGTAGTAGCCTAGTGGTACTTTTTATATAATTTTACATATATAATTTTATTTCAGATCAAAACTAGAAGAATCTACACATCACATGAAAAATTAGGTATTTTAATTTGATTTTGTACTCCAAATCCCGCCACATAAAATGGGACGCAAAGAGTATCATTCCAAGAATTGAGAAGATACGATCAAACTAAAATATTTTTCAAGAAAAATGGGATAAAAAATAAAGGTATGTTTACACCAGCCGATCGGATTTACTATTTACTTTTCTTAGCTAGTATTCATAGATTATATGCAGTTATACATATCTTATATATACGCCAACTATTTTCTGTTGAAGCGGTTGGGTGGATAACTATTTAATTAGGTGAATTCTTCAAAATAATTAAACAAAGGAGATTGATGATTTAGATGGAAAAATTGACACTCTCTTAGAAGTTCTTTTTTCGTACCTCAGAAAATGAGTGGAAGCAGGTCCATAAGGTCCTTCAACAGAGACAGCTAGATGATCAACAGGATTGGGAGAAGAAAGTGTCCGGTAAAGCTTCTTTGACCAACTTCCTTCTCCTTTAATTACAACACTGAGCTTCTCAGCCTCCAAATTACTGCTTGAAGTAACTGTAAAAGGATGCCATTGCATCTTTGAAATGCTTGGTACATTCAGAAACATGATGCTAGTAGCACTGTAATTCAAACCTGGAAACCAACAATTTAAAACCAATATCAAACGTTATAAATTGGATCCACATGTTATAAAATCATTTAACGTGTCTATTTCTAGTTGAAACTCTTGTTCTGTCATTTGCTTGGGGTTAATTTCCAGATAATCATCCAATTTTCAGTTGATTGCATCAGTCATAAAGCTATTTTTGTAAAGAAAAATAAGTTGGCCTATGCTTCTATATCACAAAAAAGTTAAAAGAAGTTAGGTGCTAATTAATCCGGTCCTACAAGCAGAAGTAGGCCGTCGATTCAACAACTCACCATGTATAATTTCCACGCGCACCACTTAAAAAAACACAAAAGAATAATTTTAGGTCTTACCCTACTTAAAAAAAAAAACAATGATGTGCCACATGTTGAAAGACATTCGATATTTGGTTGGGTCAGAAAAGAGGTCTTTTTAAGTGCGTATATGTATATTGTGTAAGGTCAGTCGCTTACGTGGCTATACTTACATGACAATTTTGTACCTATGGAAGCGTAGATGCGTTTCCTAGGGTCGAATATAGCTTTTATTTTTTGGCTTTTTTAGAATTTTCTATAAAGACATAGTTGAGTTATTTTTTTATTACAAAAATATAAAAAAATTTGACCTTCCTCAATAAATTGAAAGTTAGATGACCAATCCATAAAGTTACCTCTTACTACTTTTGTAAGTTGAAAAATTTACCTTTAGTTTTGGAGAAGTTAAGCTCGACAGTTTCACATGGTAGAATTCGAGCAGACACCAAACGAACATTTTTTCTGGATTGTAGGAATCTCAAGTATCTATCAATCATGAAAAGGTAGAAACCAGGCAGCATAATGCAGGCATAAGAGAACCCAACATGGAAGACAAAGAATATGATGAAGAGGATGTAAAGGTGATGTGCGTAGAAAAAGAGCTCAAATATTTTTCTCCTTATGCGTGGGATTGTTGTTGCCCACATCACCAATCCACATAGCAATGCCAACTCTCCAGCCAAATTCGAGATGTCATTCTTTGCCCATTTCAACATCTGTTAATATCAATTACAAACTAAAAGTAAGTAAAGTTGATCGGAGATTTAAGTTCTATGCACCGATCATGTAAATTTAATATTTATACAGTTAGATCACTTATAGATAGCGGTAGAGTGAGAATTTTTACTAAGGAAAATTCAAAGTATAAAGAAGTAAACGCATGTAAGAAGCCAAGGGGATTCATCGTCTGCTATATAAATATAGGAGGGTCCAAAATATAAAGGAATAAACACGTAGGAAATCAAGAGAATTCAACTTCTACTATATATACATTGAAAAAGAGCGTGTGTAAAAAAAAAAAAAAAAAAAAAAAGCATCCCCTAGCTTCACCCCAACTTATAAGATAAAAATGGTAACTAACCTGATATATGACAAGTTAAATCCACCCACTAACTTGTGGTAGTATCTTTTTCCTGTTTTTGATTATTGGAGGAAAAATTTCTTAAAATATTTTGTCACCAGAGGAATAAGAGTTGACATTTGACAATGTTCCAATCAAGATCTATAGGTTATTCTTTTAATTTATTTTATGGAGAGTACATTTTTCCCTTAAATAAATAAAAGGAGCCGACCACCATGGTCAGCATGTCAAACCCAAAAAAAGGAAGAATCCAAACCACAGAATAAGATGGAATAGAATGTGCCGCAATTCTCCTTCCCTTTTTCTTAATTTTTATTTATTTATTTTATAAACAAAAGGGAAATTAGAGGAAAAACATAAAAAATAAAAAAAATAAAAAAAGAAACAAACAAATAAAGCATATTACACTCACTTCATCATGGCGAAACAAGAACTCTACACTACTACGTCATGTTTATGTAATCGAATCCGTATTTAAAGAAGTAGTCTTTTGTTGATAGAGAGAGGCAATTAGAATTTAAATCCCAGACACAGTTAACTATGATTTTCATAACGTCCATTGATGATATCATCCCTTGCATTAATTTATATATATTGTTTCTTTATTTCAATGTGAAATTTAAATGTTTTTCGTCACTTCTCAAAGTAATATAATTTTCTTATTTTTAAGTATATTATATTGGACTACATCCATAAAACATTCATTTCATCTTTAGATAACACGAGAGAAAAATCCAAAAGCAATATAATGGTGTACTTAATTACCTCGGATAATTGATGTGTGGTAGCCCAATAGATAATGTAACAAATGCCATGAGTAGAGAATAAAGTCATAACCATATGTCCTAGCCATATATGGTACTTTATGCTTGCTTCTGAAGTCAGACCAAATATTTGTAGCACTGAAGACCCTCTTGTTACTGGAAATAACAGAAAAGCTAGGCAAATATTTCCAACAAGTCCTAGCCTCAGTGCCACTGAATCCAATTTAGCTTGCCACCTGCGCGCCAATTTTTAATTGATCACTATCAGTTCAATTTCGCATAATTTAAGAGCATATTTGATCTTTTTCTCTTATCAATTAGCTAATTAGATTAATTAAGGGCTCCCATTAAATTAAGGACATATTTGGACCAACTATTGAACAGTAAGGACATATTTGAGCTAAACTATTAACGAAGAAAGATATTTGCTCAATTTTGACGAAGAGCATATCTGCTCAATTTCGAATACGTTATGGGCATACCTAAACCATTTCCATAAAACAAATTCAATTTGTTTAGATAACTATATTTACGACCAGAGGAAGTGTGATTTGTTCTTAAGTTTTGGCTATGCAATTTACATATTCTTTTATAATATTAAATCAACTAAAAGATAATTACAAATAACTAATCGTTCATAATAAGTGGAACTAGTTATTTTTAAAATAATAAGGTAGACAACAGTGGCGGAGCCACATAGAGCCGAGGGTGTTCATCCGAACCCCCTCGGCGGAAAAAAATACTGTTTTTACTAGGTTAAAATTATGTATATATTGTAGATGTTGAACCCCCTTAGGTTTCTTCGTATGTTTACTTTTTTATATTTTGAACCCCCTCGGCGGAAATCCTGACTCCGCCACTGGTAGACAATGTGCTATTATATATTAAAATATATAGAATTATTGTGTAAAAAATAATTGTAAATCCTTTAAAAAAAAGAAATATACGTGTACTATATTAAAATATATTTTGAAACAAGTAGCACTATATGTGCACACCTAATATTATAAAATTAAAGATAGAACATCGTACACTTGTTCTCCACTTGCTGCAGCAGACTTTGGTGTGATTTTGATAAAGCTGATATGCAAGTAATTTGAAAATGACCACACCAAGAGGGCAATGAACATGATAAAAAACATAAGTTCGGTCCTCGAAACAATCCCAAGACCTTTGATGATCACTGGCCTTCTCCATGTAGCCAACTTATGTTTTCTGTTAAAAAAAAAAAAGGAATAATCAGTATATTTTTGTGTATATTTAATTTTTTGTGTATCGAAGAAAAAGAATTTAAGAAGACTTGCATACTCTTTGATTTTGCTATCGTGGCAATTTTTCCCTAGATGGAGGTATATGCACCCCAAGGCAGCAATAAATAAGACAGGAAATGTGTATATCAACATTGTTGCACCTATAAAAAATCTCAATGTTAAATTTACGATGAAGAACAAAAAGAAATTATGTAAAGTCCAGTGAGGGGAAAAAGAAATAGTTGAAAAATATAATTAAGTAAATGAAATTGCGCTTGGTCTCTCAAATGACTTAAATTTTTAGATAAAATGATCACACATAAATGTTCCTGAATTCAAAGTTCACCGCCATCTAACACCACAAAGAATTTTCATGCATAGCTTGACTAGCAGCCCATCAAAGACTGCAGACCCAGGGGAGACTGTACAGATTTGGCATTTCCCAAGACAACCTCTGTGTAGTATGTGGCAATAATGAAGAGACAACTGCTCACTTGTTCTTTGAATGTCATTTATCAAACAGTTGCGTGGAAGGGATCCTAAAATGGTTGAAGATCAACATACACAACAAGGAAGGAGTGGGATTATGGAAGAGAATGATAAGGAAAATACAAGGCAGAAAATGCAGGGAATTCGTTATGGCAGTTCTAACAGCTCTAGTGTACTTCATATGGAAGGCAAGAAATGAAGCTCTCTGGGACAACAAAGTAACTCTACCTCAGAAACTGATTGAGAAGGTGCAACAGGAATGCAAAGTAACAGCAATGGAATATGTGGCAAATGGAAGAGCAAGCAGAGGGAAGGATTGGATAGTACATCTATATAGGGAAGAAAATACTTAAAGTATAAAGGTCACAGATGGATAGGATTGGGAAGAAAGAAGAGATAGATAGGGAACTTTGATTATATTTTACCTACTGTATGTTGCTGTATTTGCGGAAGGATGAAGGAATAAAATTTTCAGTTTACCAAAAAAAAAAAATTTCATGCGTTTGAATCATGAAAAAGTGTCAGACCCGCACGTGAGAGGTATAATGAAGATATAATCAATTGAAATAAAAGTTTAAGATGAGATAGTCACACACTTCGTTATACGGAAAAAAAAAGGCAAGGTAAAGAAGTACTAGGAATATTCTAACCTTGAATTCCAAAATATGTAGAGTTGGTCTGAGCTCGGAGATAGGGTAACCATGTCTTCTTATAGACATAGGTTGCTGTCATAATCCAAAGGAAAACATAACCAACAGAGACTGTTAGAATTAGGGCCATTATTGCTGCTCTAAAGCCATTATTTGATGATCGTTGAGTCCCTTTTGGATCCATAGTAATGTAGTATATATGTATCTTATAATAGGATGAAAATGATTCTGGATGAAGAATGTTAAGGAATGATAGCTTATATATAAAGAGGAATAATTTGAAAAACAATAGTACTATTTGTGTGTGTGTGTGTGAGCTCATGCTAATATTTGAAGCAGCATGATACATGTACCTAATCTCCGAGTATTACGGCTGCATACTTCATCTTTACGTTGGATAATAATGTGTTAAATTCCATGTTGATAGCTAATAAAATGTTAATTGGAAAATAAAGCTAACAAAATGGCTTAATGAAGAACAGGGGCACGTGGATATATAGCTCCACTTACCTTCATTGCGTGCTTCATGCAATACTGCACTTGCACTTTTGGAAACTTAAACAGCCATTCTATTTCAAGTAAAGATAGGGTTATACTATAAAATAATTAAAAGAAAAGAACAAAAGAAAAAATATGGTTATATCCTTTTCTTATTTTTATTTGCCCTTAAAAATTTCTAAATTAAAGAATTACAGGAAAGGTAATATTCTGAGCTAGCCTCCTGTTATACACTAATATTTGAACAGGACCCGTTAACTTTTACCAAAAGAAAGAAAAGCTATCGGTCAGCCCTATAGTTGACCGATATAGCTCGATCGTAAGTTGTATGCGCTAATAACGTAAAATATTTCTATACTATAAGTGTATTTTAATTAGTTATAATCGGTTATATTCGTTGAGTCATGAGTGATATTCAAAAAAGAAAATGTGTTCTACCAAATTGAGAGAAATATTGGGATTTGACTTGCAAAGTAAATGAATACGTGGAAAACTTGTGTTTCTGCGAGACTAGGAGACGCAGTGGGCGTGGTGGATTCGTGTTTACACGTGCCCCTATATTTACGTGTCAAATTACGTTCATAAGTATGTAATTTAAGTCCGCTAAATTATACTTCTAAGCTTTCAATTAATTAATAATTTTGACCTTTTAATTTAATATCAGATTTCTTTCTCTTTTGAGTTCATTCTAATACTATACTGATGCTCCAAATTTTATACTCCTTGATGTATGGAGATATTTAATTACGAGTATATTCTTTGATAAGGAAAGATAAAATTAATTTAGACAAAAGCATTTTTAAAATATTGAAATACAACAATTACAAAATTATTCAGGCAAGCTTAATGCCTAAGTGAATAAAGCCTTTGTCTTAGGCTCCAAGATCTTGAGGCCCAAAAAGTTAGTATTTAGATTCATAGCTTAAAACTTATGTTTTAATATATTGAAGTTTATAGAAAAAAGAAGTACAAAATCGTTGAAAAAAGATGGTGCCTGGAAAGGAATTTTTTGGAGACAATGATTGTAACAGATGAATAATTAAAAATGTTAGAAGCTAAATTTTTAAATAGATTTTATACAATTTTATCATAAAAGTTTAAGGCCTCTTGCTATAATTTAACTTTTAAACCACTAATTTTATTGAATCGCCTCGTCATCTAATAGCCTGTTTGGCCAAGCTTCTAAAAACAACTTATTTTAAAAAGTACTTTTTTCAAAAATACTTTTAGCTAAAAGCAGTTTGTGTTTGGCCAATTAATTTAAAAAGTACTTTTGAGCAGCAATTCGTGTTTGGCCAAGTATTTAAAAAGTGTTTCTATGTGTATTTTTCTAAAAAGTACTTTTCAAAAAAATACTTTTGGGCAAAAGCTATTGTTTTTAGCTTCTGAAAAACTGTTTCTGCTACTCTCCAAAAGCACTTATTTTTTCCCAAAAGCTTGGCCAAACACCTCACTTTTTTTAAAATAAGCACTTATTGAAAAAATAGGTACTTTAGGGGGAAAAATAAACTTGACCAAACAGGCTATAAGTGTAGGGTACAATTGGTAGCTAATAGTCATAGTAAATCACCAATTTGAGTGTTCTTGAGGATACAGGGGAAAAAATTGTTAAATAGTATTAATTTATCATATTTTGACTAAATAAGATTCCAGATGTTGTTCTATTTGCCTCAGAGATAGGCAACTTATTGAGCACTTTGTAGGGTGACAAACAAATTAGAGAAAAAGTTGCTGTTACAATTATGTAAAAGCTCCACATGGAAATTAATATTGCCAAACAAATGGCAAATGCTAACTGCAATAGTTCATGCACGTAAACCAACTTCC
Organism: Lycium ferocissimum; assembly: GCF_029784015.1. Lineage (NCBI taxonomy): Eukaryota > Viridiplantae > Streptophyta > Magnoliopsida > Solanales > Solanaceae > Lycium > Lycium ferocissimum. The sequence goes on along the minus strand of NC_081345.1, from coordinate 54,783,310 downwards.
ATTTCTAAGAGCTGAATAGAGTAAGATAGCGTTCCTCCACTAATTTGGAGAACATAGTTGTCACTTGTTTCCATGGGACATGGCAATGATTCTGTTGAAAACAGATGTTTGTTGAACCCCTAGGAAAAGATGTCAAATCTCTAGGAAATTTCTGCGATAGTACTGCACTAAAAATTATGCGTATATAGCTAGAGTTAATTCATTATACTGTTATCTAAAATGGGATAAAATTACGTATTTAAAGGTCAAAAAAAGATGGTACATCTTTGTAATATATGTCACTTAGATTTTTCTTGCATGAGGATGAATTTCTTGAAATCAGTTTCCTTGGACGTATGAAATTGAAACTTGAACAAACCTTCCCATGTTTTGGTAAAATGAAGCAAAGTTGAGCTCAGCCAACTTGAACTCATTATGACGTATCAAAAACAAGGGCTTGACCCTATACTACGTGCATCTGGTACATTTACCCATTGAAAATTTTACAGACTTGTTTCATCCTTTATTAAATATAATAAGCAAAAATATATAATATAATATATTGTAATTTGGAATCCAAATTTCTTTGCATTTGTCTATATTTTGGTGAATAGAGCTTATGATGCATGTGTTGGTGATAAGTAATAGTATAAGTATTCGCAAAATAATTAAGATGTACAGAAATTAAATTTTCCCAAACTCCATGGGATAAAAAGAAAAGTAAATAATAAGGATTTACAATAGTTCTCAAGCAATGATGGATGTACGACACGAGTATTGGGTCACCTAAATACCGTGTTTTCAATATGAAGTACATATATGTATGTAAAATTCTCAAATTTTTTAATAAATGTTTAGATTCTGAACTCATAGTTTAAAAAATGTACCAAGTTTAGTAGTAAGAACCTAAAAATTTGAATTCATCAAATTAAAATGCTAATCCGCCTTTAATCTCAAGACATTTAGAATTAAGGATAACCGTTATTATACTGAGCGTTAAAAAATAATATAACCAAATGGTCTATAGTCAAAGATACACAAAGTCTAAACGAGCGATTTGAATCCTTTCCTCGCTGGCTAGTTGGAATAAATATCTCAACAATAACTTTTATTAAAACTCATTTTTCTAACCGTGTTACCTATAAAACGAATCCCTCTTTTATTTACTGAAGAAGACGCAAGTGATACAAATGAATACACATTTGATGGCTAATTCTGTAAATCAAAATCTCGAGTCGGAGGCTTCATCTCTAAATTTCGGCTTTTTAAATAAGAGGAAATACATAGTCGCTTAGAATTGCATAAAACAATTTAGTGCAATTCGAATATAGTTTTAACATAAATTAATTGTCGGAAATTCCCAAGTTTTCTAGAGAAATCCACCGTGCAGAAAAGCAAAACAATCCAACAAACACGACCTTAAAAGGTGCTGATCTGCTGATGTCACCAAAATATTAACGGTCCGATTTTTGCCGTCTTCAATCTTCTAAACGCTTCCTCATAGTAACTTACATGGGCCTTTTAATTAAAGGTGACAAAAAGGTTTTAAAATTGAGTTGGAGTAACTCTAGTTTTTTTAATTAAGTGGGGGTGATAAACTTTAGATTAGTGATTAGGGAGTTTTGACTTGCCCCAAAGCTATACTTTTAATACTTTGATCTCAAGCTTTGTTTTTTACACTCTGCCCCTAAGTTTTATTTTTAACACTTTGACCCAACCCATATAAACCCTACAGAGCCAAAAAAACGCGCCAATTTTTCTGTTTGCCTGCGCCGTTTCCACCATTTTTTGCTCTTCTTTTTTGCTTCGTTTCTTCTTCTTCTTGCTTCTTCTTCTTCTTATTCTGCTGCTCGTTTCTTCTTCTTCTTCTTCTTCATCGTCCAATTGCTTTCTTCTTCTTCGTCTGCCATTGTTGCTCAAAAAAGAAAAAAACAAGACCACCCGATTTTGCAATTTTTTGACTGGATTTCATTCGTGTAGCACTGGGAATTACTTCATAAGTGTTTCCTCTCATTCCATTGTTCTGCTTTCTTCTTCTTCTTCTTCTTCTTCTTCTTCTTCGTCCGCCATTGTTGCTCAAGAAAGAAAAAAACGTGACCACCCGATTTTGCAATTTTCTAACTGGATTTTGTTGGTGTAGCACTGGGAATTCTTCATAAGTGTTTTCTGCTCATTTGGTAAGTACAACAATACTGTTTTATTTCAATTTTTCATCCGGGTATAAATCTCTGCGGGATTTTCCAACAACTTACGATGAGGCCGTTGTAGTTGTTGCAACGTGATAATGTGTTGTTGCAACTTCTACAACAGATTATGAAGTTGTTATAATTGTTGTATAAATAACTAAACAATCGAGTGAGTTGTTGCAAATGTATTCCACTTGTTGCAACAACTCAACGATGTGTTGGAGTCGAAATTCGCTTTTGTCGAAAACGTAACCCAAAAAGCTGAAGTCGCTTCCAACGATTATTGACTTGCTGCAACATGTTGTCTATTTGCTGCAATAGGTATTCCACTTGTTGCAACAACTCAACGATGCATTGGAGTCGGCTTTTTTGTTTGAAACAAACCCAAAAAGTTGAAGAAACAACTTCCAATGTATTATTGACTTGCTGCAACAAGTGGAATACCTATTGCAACAAGTAGCCAACTTGTTGCAGCAAGTCAATAATCTGTTGGACATCTTCAACAGTCTGAAACAGAACCCAAAAAACTGAAGCTGCTTCCAACAGATTATTGACTTGCTGCAACAAGTGGACTACTTGTTGCAACAGGTAATACACTTGTTGCAACAAGTCAATAATCTGTTGGAACAACTGCTGCTGCTGTTTCATTTTGTTATAGTTTGGTATGTACTCTCATGACCCATTTTTTGTTAAACAAAATATCTTCAGGTACCTCGAACACCACTATTGGGGGACTCAATAAAAATAAGGGTTGATTGCCATGGTGAATGGATCGAGAAGAACAATCGATATATTTAGCGATGGAAGGGTAGTGACACGTTAGAGGCGATAGCGATGACTGTCCAGGGAGATGTTCTGTTTGATGATTTTGTAAACCTAATGATCACCTATTGCGAATTAACTCGTGAACCAAAAGATCTTGCCATCACTTACATGCACAGCTCTTTTGAAAATCAGAGGGTCTTGCCATTTAAGATAACTGATCAGGTTCGTTTGCGTGCTTATTTGAATGATGTAGCTAGGCCCATTTTAAGGGTATATGTTGTTGGAAGCCTGGTAGAGAACCAAAATTTATCTCAAGACCAACAAGATGTGTTAAATAATGAATTAAATGGGGCGGATGTGGATATCCCAGATAACGGAAGTGGGACTGACCCGATTCCTATACCCAAAGTTGCGAGCAATACAGTGGGCACTACACAATTAATACAGTCTAGCCATGTTCCAGATGATGAAACAGGTTTTTATAAACGAATGTCATTCAAGAACAAGGAAGCACTAGCAACTTCGTTGAAACTTGCTTGCTTGAAGAAAGATTTTAGAATCAGGAAGCGATTAATTCGCATACTGTGTATTGCTTCAGATGTGTACATCCGGAGTGCAAGTGGTGGCTAAGGGCTGTGAAGCTTTTAAGTTCTGACAGATTTTGTATCAGAACCTACATAAAGCATCACACATGTGGTTTTGTGCACATTATGAGCCTTAATCCACACGCTACAGCGAAAGTCATTGGTGAATACTTCAAAGATAAGTTTCCTTACGGTAAAGGCCCATCTACAAAAGATATGAGTCAATTAATCCGTACAGATTTAGGTTGTAAGGTAAGTTATTGGAAGGTCTAGAAGGGCATGGAGATCGCAAAGGCTTTGACAAGGGAGACACATGAGCATGGGTATGCGGTGCTTGATGCGTACCGTTATATTCTTCATTCTGCAAATCCAGGAAGTAAGACGGCATTGAAGGTTGATGAAAATGGGAATTTCAAGTATTTTTTTGTAGCCCATAAGTCTTGGATGCTTGGTTTTGCGCAAATGAAAAAAAGTCATAGCTGTCGAAGGGACATTCTTGAGGAGCAAGTACGAAGGAGTGTTGTTGTCAGCAGTCACACAAGATGCGGAGAATCATATTTTTCCAGTGGCATTTTGTGTAGTGGACAAGGAGTGTGATGCTTCGTACAAATATTTTTTTGAACAAATGAGAAACTATATAGAGGATACCCTTGAGTTGTGCATAATTTCTAATAGACATCCAAGTATCAAAAAGGCGGTTTCAATTGTCTTCCCTACATGTCATTATGGTTTTTGCATGAGGCACCCAAGGGAAAAACTGAGAACCACCTTTCATAATGGGGCGGTTGTATCTCAATTTTATAAAGCAGCAAAAACGTACAATATTGATGTCTTCAATGACCATTTCAATCAAATCAGAGATTTGGTTCCTGGGGTCGCCGAACATCTTGTACGTGCTGGATTCCACAGATGGAGCAGGGCATTCTGCCCCGAAAATAGGCATTTGCACATTTCTGTTTCCAACAAGTAACATATCTGTTGCAAATAATAGGTAACTTGTTGCGGCAAATATTGTACTTGTTGTGATTTTTCCAACAGCTGAGCCTCAGCCACCTGTTCCAACACTAATATGTTTGTTTTGTCAGGTATAATTTTATGACGACAAACGTTGCTGAGTCGGTGAACTCAATGTTCAATGTTGAAAGAGAATTTCCCATTACTGCTCTATTTGATTCCATAAACAGGAGGTTTACTAAGAAATTTCATGAGAGGCGTATGGAGTTCATCGACTCACCAACCATCTTTGCTCTCTCAATGGAAACAACATATCAAAATTTGTCAACTTGGGTAATAAGTTATTGGCCCATCAAATTGCCAACTACAAGTTCAGCGTCATCGGTCACGGTTCAGTTGCAACAGTCGATCTGCAAAGAAGATCTTGTACTTGTAGAGTTTTTGACATGGACAAAATACCTTGCCCACATGCTATGGCAGCACTTCGAGTCCAATATGGTGAAGACTTTAGAAGGCGGATTTATGACTACTCATCTTCATATTATAGGGTGGAGAATTACATAATTGCATACTGTGAGGAAATGAATCCCGTGCCTTCTGAAGAATCTTAGGAAGTTCCTATGGAGATTTTAGAGAGAGAAATACCTCCTCCACATGTTGATTCGAGCAAACCGGGAAGAAGACGGACAAAGAGGAGGCGTGGAATCGAGGAATCATTTGCAACGAGGAAAAACAAATGCTCTATATGCAAAAAAGCTGGCCATAAAAAAACTACATGCCCAAACCAAATTGTTCCATAGTTGTTAAATTTGCAATGTCTTGTAATAATAATTACTATTGTTTGTGTTTGTGAAATTGGATTTTATGACATTTTTATGTTGTTTCTGTTAGCGAACTTGGTTTAAATGATATGTTGATCTTACTCAAATCACCAATGTATGTTCTGTGGTTTTGTAATTTTTGAACAGTTTCCACCAAGTAAAAATTCTGTTGCAACAGCTGTGTAACTTGTTGGGATTTTCCCAACTAGTAATCGGACTTGTTGCAGCAACTAACTTAACTTGGTTTTCCAACAAGTGATATGACTTGTTACAGTAAGTTATTTGGTGTTTTGAGTTTTTACAACAAATGGAATGAGTTGTTGCAGAAACTCCTTAACTTGTTGTGTTTTATCCAACAAGTGATATGACTTGTTCAACAGCTATGTTACCTGCTGCAACAGATTATGCAATTGCTGCAACAGGTTATGCAATTGCTGCAACAGATTATGCAATTGCTGCAGCAGATCATGCAATTGCTGCAACAACTAGGATATGAGTCACATATATTTAGTGATTAATAGAGGGAACCAATGATATTTAGTGTTAAACGAAGGGATTCAATGATATTTAGTGATCAATATATTTATCTACTAACATCCTTAATGGATTAGACTATAATTTCATTGATAGATGGGTAATTCTAAGCGTATACTTCCCAAATCGAGCAATCGCTGGAGTAATTTGATGAGAACTACTTGATTAGCCCATATTTAGATGTAAACAAAGAAAACTAATGATATTTATTGTTTACTATATGTACCTAACCACTTTGATGGTATTCTGAGTCAGGACATATGATCGACTAAGCGTATTCTTCCCAAATCGAGCGATCCTTGGAGTAATTTGATGAGAACTACTTGATTCGCCCATATTTAGATGTAAACAAAGAAAACCAATGATATTTATTGTTTACTATATGTACCTAAATAATTTGATGGTATTTTGAGTCAGGACATATGATCAACTAAGCGTATTCTTCCCAAATCGAGCGATCCTTGGAGTAATTTGATGAGAACTACTTGATTCGCCCATATTTAGATGTAAACAAAGAAAACCAATGATATTTATTATTTACTATATGTACCTAACCAATTTGATGGTATTCTGAGTCAGGACATATGATCAACTAAGCGTATTCTTCCCAAATCGAGCGATCGTTGGAGTAATTTGATGAGAACTACTTGATTCGCCCATATTTAGATGTAAACAAAGAAAACCAATGATATTTATTGTTTACTATATGTACCTAACCAATTTGATGGTATTCTGAGTCAGGACATATGATCAACTAAGCGTATTCTTCCCAAATCGAGCGATCCTTGGAGTAATTTGATGAGAACTACTTGATTCGCCCATATTTAGATGTAAACAAAGAAAACCAATGATATTTATTGTTTTCTATATGTAACTTGTTTAAACAGGTTACTCATCTGTTGCAACAGATAAGCCACTTATTGCAACAGTTTATCAACTTGTTGCAACAACTAACCCATCTGTCGCAACAGATGTGTCAGTTGTTACAACTTCTTCAATAACTGCTAGATTTGTTGCAACAACTGACTCATCTGTTGCAACAGATCACAAACTTGTTGCAATAGATCAACAACTTGTTGCAACTTCTTCAACAGCAGTTAGATTTGTCGCAACAACTGACCCATATATTGTAACAACTGACTCATCTATTGCAATAGATTATCAACTTGTTGCAACAACTGAAGCATCTGTTGCAACAGATTACAAACTTGTTGCAACTTCTTCAACAGCAGTTAGATTTGTCATAACAACTGACCCATATGTTGCAACAACTGACTCATCTGTTGCAACAAATTATCAACTTGTTGCAACAACTGACGTATCTGTTGCAACAGATTACAAACTTGTTGCAACAGATTATCAACTTGTTACAACTTCTTTAATGTACCGTTAGATTTTGTGACTTGTTTAAAACCACTGAAACTACTGAACATAATGTACTGAACACAATTTAAATACTGAACACCTAATAGATACTTAACAAAATGTCTTAGAAAGGTACTGAACACCTAATATATACTTAAATTACATAATGTCATAAAAAAAACACCTAATATATACTTAAATTGTTCAACAGGCCACATTTGGGCTCCAAAAAATGCAAAATCAATAAATTGTTTATCAGCCCATCTTAGGGCTCCAACACCTTTTCAATGACACCTAATGCCCATCTCCATTGCATCCTCCCCACAGAGTTGTCGCCGAGTAGACTTTTGGGTTTTGTCACAGTTGTGCCGGTAAGCAAAGCCTCCATAAAAGCAATTGACCACGAATCACATGCCCTACTAGTGACATTGCGGAGGAGATTCTTTAGCCTATTGAATGCCCACGGTTCATTGAGTAACTTTGCAGGCAAGTGTGCGAACATGCCACTCTGTTTCAATAACTTGGGCCATAATTCCATTACCGGCTGCATGAAACAAAAGAAAGCATCATCTTCGTAGACAAAAACGTTGCAGTCATACACATTTACCACTCCCTCTTCAATCTTGAACTCAAGAGTGACAAAATGTGTGACCTCAATATTCATCACTGTTAAAACCCTCTTTGCACCAACCCACGAGCAGCCACCCGGGTAGGGTCTAAGCAGCCACCCGGGTAGGGTCTAACACCTCTACAATAATCGACCATGTCATTATCCCACTTGAATTCAGCAAGTCTAACCTTCATAGGCACGACATTAGGAACTGTACTCTCATTTGTCAATTCTGCGTACCTCTTGAGATTGTTGTTGTAAAAGTTGAGGTCCAGGATTATGGAGGTCCAGGATTATGTCAGTGGAATCATAGTACTCAGGGAAATTAATTTGCCTCATACGCATTAGAAGCAGGACTTCATCTACATACTAAAGTAAAAGTAGTAAAATAGTTAGTTACTTGTTGTAAAAAATAAGTAACTTATTGTTAAATGTATTATCTACTTGTTGCAACAAACTAGTTAACTTGCCGCAACATTCAACAAAATAAAGGACCTGTTGCAACAACTAGTTAACTTGTTGCAACAGATTATCTACGTGTTACAACAACATACTGAATTAGATAGATATATACAAGTGTTGAAACTTACCCAATCCTCCCACCAAATTTTCATTCTTGTCAAAGCCTTGAAGTCTGCTGCTCCAAATTCATGCATTGAGTACATAGTTTTCCCACTCTTTTTGGATTTGATTACAGTCTTAACCTTTTTCTTTCTTTGGGCATGTACAGGCTTGAAAATGTCCACCTTCTTTAGCACTTTTGGCCCAACATCAAGAAGAGGAGTCTCAATTGACTTACTGGGAGTAGAAACAGATTTTCTTGATCTAACTTGTTACATCCCGTATTCTCGTGCGTTAAGTTACATCATAGGTTAGTCACATAAGCTCAAAGGACAGGATTATGTTTGAAGTTATAAGTGTTTATGTTATGTTCAACAAGTGATAAGTAAGAGCACGAAGGTTGGAGGTTAAACGAATCGGAAAAAAAAAAAAAAAAAAGTTTCGCTGCGTTTGGGATGTTGAATAACTCATACAGACTGTATGGAGTTTTGGACATATCCAAGTATGCAAATAAAGATATCGGTGTATAAAAGTTTTAGGTCTCGAAATAATTTCCGTGGATGAACAAGAATCGCTACGTAGTCGATGAACAAGATCACTACGGTGACTTCGGAGCAACTATACAAAGGGGTTTAACCCCTCATTTTCAATAAAGAAAACAGCCCAAAAATATTTCCCAACAATTCTAGAAAGTTCTCCAACCTTCCCTCCATTAAATTCCAACGCAAGTTAAGTAAAAATCTCCGGATTCGGTTCCGCCGGCGATAGTTACGATTATAATATTGTGTTGCGGTGAATTTGTGGCTTGGGAGTAAGGCAAGTATTGGAGATATCGCGGTATTAGCGGAAGTAAGGTATGAATCTTTCTCTTTGGTATCATTTAAGGCTTATTTACGGAGATAAATTTATGGAATAATTATGTAGCAAATTCGTTTGTGGAGGAGTTGGAGAAAATATCATGTGGAGTATTTGATGGAATATTTTGGTAGTAATGAGGTTGTTGTTGTTTCTGTTATTGTTATTGGTTATTGATTGTTGGTATTGAGAATTCGGGCTAGGCATATAAATAGGGGAGATGCTGTCCGAATTTCGGCAGACCTTAAAAGGAATTTATTTAAAGACTTAAGATAAGAGTGTGACAATGAGCCTAATGATAATACGAATGGTTGCCTATGTAGATTATGAGATGACGAACGATCCTAAATAAATCGCGCGACAGGAAGCAAGTTGGAAAGTCGGAGAGTAAGCTCCAAAGGTATGTTAAGGCTAGTCCCTTTCTTCTAAAGGCATGATTCCTTTCTTATGAATCCAATAGGTGTTTTTCAAATGTCCCATGATCCCTTTATGTGAATCCATAAATGTTTTCCAAGAATATTCTTATTCTCAAAAGCTAGAAATTCATGATTCATAGAGTTCATGATTCAAAGGCATGACTTTTTTCTTGATAATCCATAAATATTTTCCAAAATGTTCCTATTTTTCGAGTCAAAGATTTATGATTCTATAAGCTTTTATGACAACAACAACGGACATGTTTTTACAATATGAATGACGATGTCAAAGATGAGAATGTTTCTATGATGATGATGATTTTAATTCTAGAAATTCCAAAGCTTATGATGTTAATACTATTATGAGATTATTGAGCTTATTTCATGATTTTCTTGATTTTATTCATTGTTGTTGATCTCACCTTATAATAATCGTTCCTTCAAGGTGGGATAAACGATAATGATTGATCCATAATATAATCGGAGGCTACCGACCTTACGTCACTCCGATATAGTTGTGGCTTTGATTGGGCTCTCATGCATGCTTTATATATATGAATGTATTTTCTCACACCGAGCCGCGCTATAGTCGGCGGGTACGCACCTATTGTGCAACCACCGATCGCCTGGTATTACACACCGAGTCCCGAAAGGGCCGGGTACGTTACACACCGAGTCCCGAAAGGGCCGGGTACGTTACACACCGAGTCCCGAAAGGGCCGGGTACGTTACACATCGAGTCCTGAAAAGGCCGGGTACGTTATGATGATGATATTATATCTATATATGTATGTAAGAAAAAGTTTTTTTTTAAAAAGCTGAGCATGCATGACATCCGCCTTATGAGGTATCCGATGTACAAAGTTATCTCTCTTATTCCATGTTACCTTCCATATCTATATTATATTACTATTCATGCCTTACATACTCGCACATTATTCGTACCGACGTCCCTTCTTGTGGACGCTTTTCATGCCACGCGTGTATACAAACGAGTAGAGGATATTAGTAGAAGATGTTCCAAATTGGATTGGCGAGCTCTATTTCGTTCCGAGTGTTGCCGAGTCGAGTATCTATGTTATGGTATCTTGATTTATGTTAGAGACTTTGCGGACGAGTCACGTATATAACATGTCTTGTAAGCGGCTCTGTAAGCCGATGTATCATTATGCATTATGTTACAAATTTCATATGATTACAGATTTTACTTGATTTGAGAAAGACGAAAAGCATGTTTTTTGAAAAGCTTTCATTATGCACTCATTTCATGATTTAAGGGTCCAGTAAGATTATGAGTATCACGAGAATCAGTGGGTTCGCTCGGCCCTAAGTAAGGGTCGGGTGCCCATCATGCCCTATCAAAAGTTGGGGTGTGACATAACTGATGAAAGTGCCTTGGCAATTGCTTTGCCCCTCCTCCGAACATAAACAAGAGTATAAGGTGAGGAAAGATTCTTTGATGGATTGATACCCCTCTTGGATATCAACCTCTGGATAGAAGTGTTTGTGGCTTCTTGAGCCTGCACTAATTCCTCCACCTTTCTAATCAAATTATTCATTTTGTCCTTGCAAGTGGTGCACTCACAAGCACATGAGGGCACCTTAGAGGTACCGGCACCAACATCAGCAAATCTTCTACCACTCAATCCACCACCACTAAAATTACCATCAAATCCGAAAAAATCACAAAATCTAGCAACTGGAGTAAATCCACCAATATTAGCATCATCATCTCTTAATTTTTCCCCATCAATACTTGCTGGGACATCATCACCAACACCACCACCACCAACAACAACAACAACATCAACAGGCAGAACAACACCACCAATAGCATCAGCACCACCAACAGCATCAACAGCAACATCACCACCGACACCACCAACAACAACAACACCAGCAACATGACCACCACCAAAGAAGAACAACATCATCGACCCTAGTGATGGTCGCCACTCAGCCTAATTCCCTTGAACCCATCAATCAACAGCACGATTTTATGGGCACAAGGGACAAGGTATGGCATCTCCAACTCTCTTATTGTTGGGACAAGCCATGGGTTCACAACCTACAACAAGAAAGTAGATATATCAAAATGGTGCTAAATCATAAAAAGCAAAACCTATTTAAAATAAGTTATCAGGTTGTTGCAAAAGGTTACACATCTGTTGGACATTGTCCAACAGATAGGTAACTTGTTGCAGCAGGTATCTCATCTGTTGGACATTTTCCAACAGATGGGTAACTTGTTGCAGCAGGTTACTCATCTGTTGGATATTGTCCAACAGATTAATAACTTGTTGCAACAGATTATTGTACTTGTTGTAAAAACTTACTGTAACAGATTCAGAAGTTATCAAATTAGCAAATAAAGTGATCTGTTGCAACAGATGTGGTACTTGTTGGAGATTTTCCAACAGATCGGTAACTTGTTGCAGCAAGTTTATCATCTATTGGACATTTTCCAACAGATGGGTAACTTGTTGCAGCAGGTTACTCATCTGTTGTAAAAAACTAGTTGCATGTTATAACAGATTCATCTATTGGGTAACTTGTTGCAACAGGTTAATCATCTGTTGGACATTGCAACAGATGCATATTTTATTGCAGCAGATTACCAAAGCTGTTGCAACAACTAGTCATCTGTTGTGTTCTAATGCTTACAGCTTCCTTAGGGGAGTTGAAAAGGTCAACAGTCAATTTTGTGTTGTTCCTGGCAGTGAGCCATCTAAGAATTCTTGGATAAGTAACTTCTTCGAAGTATTCCTTGACTTGATGCCTGAGGTGAGGAATGACTTCGAATGCCCAAGCCTCGAAAAAAAGATGCCATCAAAAATCAAAATAGTGATTGAAATAACAAAAAAAAAAAAGGATAAAACATTGAAGAAAATTTACCATGAAAGCCCAAGGGAAGCCATATAGGTTTTGTGTCTTCCCCGTTAGCTTCAAATCCTTTATCAAATATTCAACAGTCAAGCTAAAGCTTTTAAAACCCCAGGCATAGTTGTTGAAAGCATCATAGTCCTCAGCAAGTTTAATCAGTCCAAGCGGTGCGTTGGTGTTTAGGTCTCTTGCCCAAAGAACACCGTGCACAAACCAAACTAAGCACAGTGCCTCCTTGTGCTTTTTTGAGAAAGTTTTGGACTCCAAATCTTGCAACAATTTCTTTTGAATGTAGCTCTTTCCCACTAAGTTTACCAAAGAGACATCATTCTTAGTTTCGGAACCCTTTGCTTTCTTGGCTGCCTTGGGAGTCTGGGCTGGCTTGGTTAATACAACAGTAGGAAGAGGCTCACAAGGATAACATCTCAATCCGGTCACTATGGCAAAATCCTTCATGCCAAAACAAACCGGCATGCCACAGTAATTAATCCAAACCTCATCCTTTATATCACAAATAATCCTATGCTTCAAAAGCTCAGACACCATTGTCATTCGAAATTGGATACCGGTATCTTCAGGCAAAATCTAAATAGAGCCCAAAGCAGCTAGCCCTAAAGAAATTCTCGAACCCCTACTGCCGAAGAATGCCCCTAAAGGTGTCAAAACTCTTGCCCATGCTTTGATCTGACCACAAAATCACTGGACAAATTATTATTTCCATTCAGTGGCATCGTCACGCTGTACTTTTCAATGCTGAAACTCTTGACGACCTTGTCAATGAAAGGTCTATTAGGATCTGTGGCAATACTAGAAGACTCAACAAGATTGACATCCACATTATGTTTCCTTTTTCTTCTTAACTCGGCCAAGGTCTGATCTGTTGATTCTTCTTCTTCTTCATTACCCTTTTCAGTTTCTGCATCTTTTTCACCTCCTTCATCCCCTTCATCTCCTTCTTCTTCATCTACTTCTTCTTCATCTTCTTCTTCTTCATCTCCTTAATCATTTTCTTCATTATCTTCATCTCCTTCAAAGATTTTCTTCATCTCCTTCAGCAGATTTTTCATTATCTTTTTCACTTTCTTCTCTAGTTTCTTCATCTTTGTCTACTTCATCATCTCCTTCATCTTCTTTATCTTCATGTTGCTCTTTACTTTGTTCATTTTTATCACTTTCTTTTCATGCCCAACAGAGGTTTCGTGGGTTTCCTCTTTTTCTGAAGCCCCAGTTTCACTAACTCTTTCCTCTAGATTTGTTAATTGACAAATAGCAGTCACAAGTTTATCTAATGGTGTTTGCACCTTGGCTCTTTTACTACTTTCTCAAACTCTCCTTTTCTTTTAACTGGAGCCATTTTATCTACACACAGGAGATAGAAAAACAGTTTTAATTGATTAGTGCAATATTCAAAGTAAAAAGGAAAAAGGAATATGTTGCAACAAGTAATCAGTTGTTGCAACAGATTAAGAATATGTTGCAACAAAATATGAAGTTGTTGCAACAACTTATTACTTGTTGCAGCAGAATCTTAAGCTGTTGGAAATAGAAAAACAGTAGCAACAGCTTAGCAACTGTTTTGATTTTTTACGTGCCAGCTTGTTGATATGTTTAACAATCGATTTTGTTCTTTGCAAAACCTCAACAATTGTTTTGATTTTATCCAACAGCTGTTGGATAAAATCAGAAAAGTAAAATCAAAACTTTTCCTAAACCATACCATGACAGCAAAAACATCTAAATTTAACTACAAAACATCCATATTTCACTACAAACACACAACTATCAGAAATCTCACTCACAACTTAAACAAAATACACCAAATAAGAGTTTTTTAACCATGCAACCTCAGCAGATGTTTGCAACTGTCAAACAAGTGCTGAATTTGCTGCAACAGCAACAACAACAACAACAACAACAGCAACAACAACAGCAACAACAACAACAGCAAAAACATCTAAATTTAACTACAAAACATCTATATTTCACTACAAACACACAACCATCACAAATCTCACTCACAACTTAAACAAAATACACCAAATAGGGGGTTTTTTAACCATGCAACCTCAGCAGAGATTTGCAACTGTCAAACAAGTGCTGAATTTGCTGCAACAGGTAACCTCAGTTGTTGGAAAACATCAACAAAATTGCAAGCCTTTTTTTCGAAACAACAAGGAGAAGAAGAACAAAAACAGCACCAAAAATCATAATTTCACAACCACAACCACTATTTACAAACTCACAAACCCCAACAAGTGCAACAAATACCCGAAACTACAACAAAACAAACAACATTCAAGACAAACTCATGTTCTTCTTCATCTTCTCTAACCAAAATCATCATTTTCACACTCTGATTTCAAAACCCTAACTTTTGAACCAAGTGAAAGAAAAACTTTACCTAAGAATGAATAGAGAAGCAGTAGCAATGGAGAGAGAGAGAAACGAGTAGCAGCAACGACGAGGAAGAGCAGTGATTTTGAAGAGGAACGAGCAGCAGCAGCAATGGTGGGGGTGGTCGCCGGTTTTTTCTGCTTTGCCGCCTGAGGAATTGCCTTTTTTTTTTTTTTTTTTTTGAAATAGAATGGAGTAGTTGGGGTCGTGGGGTGGGTTGAAAAAAGTTTTTGTATAATGTGTGTGGGCTTTTGTGTATTTTGTAAAAGATTATAAGTTTTAAAAATTATGATTCAGTCCCAACTTAAGTTAATCACATTTTTAAGACAAGTTTGACCTTGGCTGGTCAAACTTGTCACCATTTCTAATTAGGAGACTTTTTTGTCACCATAAGTTAAATTTTCCAACTTACTTAAACACGTCCACACCAAACTAGACTAATCCTAGCCATCCCTATATTTTCCTCACATTTGACGATCAAGAATCCAACGGTCATTATCTCACAATGACTAAAAGCCCCTTTAAAAGGTTATTATCTTCAAAACCTTTAGTTAATCATAAAGGGGTAGTTTGGCGGGGGTGTTAGGTTGAATAATGTTGGTACTAAATATTAGTATAATGTTTGGTTGCAAATTTAAGTTCAGTATAATTAATATTAGTAGTACTTAAACACTCTATTCAATATTTATTCTTATACATAGTAAATCATGACATTATAACAGTACTATTTCTATCCTAACACACTTTATTCAGTACAATACTATTTGAAAATTATGCAATGCATGTTTGTTATGAATGGGCCCAAACCAAAGAT
Organism: Lycium ferocissimum; assembly: GCF_029784015.1. Lineage (NCBI taxonomy): Eukaryota > Viridiplantae > Streptophyta > Magnoliopsida > Solanales > Solanaceae > Lycium > Lycium ferocissimum. Next base: position 54,767,589 of record NC_081345.1, on the reverse strand, counting down.
AAATAAAGGGAAAAAAACATAACTAGGCCATAGTTAAAAAATAATTCCAAGAACGTAGCAACATTAGTTAGTTTTCATTTCATAGCAATTAAATATTAGCAACTCCCCAAAAAAATCCCTAGAATTAAGTTGACGGAGGATCAATACGAAACTTTTCCTATATTTTTGGACAGAGTATTTATCTTCCATAATTGAAACAATCATTCAAATTTGTTTGGTCCTTTCCTTTTCTAAGGTATATTTTGCAGAAATAAAAATAAAACTTACCAAAGATTTGTGTATATATCTAATTATACTCGTATATATATATATATATATATATATATACATAACAAATACTAGTGAAATATACTTGGTATTTTCGCAAAATATATATTTTACAATAAATAGACATTGTATTTTCACACAAAAAAAGTATTTATACCATAGATATACATGGTATTTTTTCAACTGAAACATACTATTCATGTAGTATATTTATCCCATAAATATGCATAGTATTTTCACAAAATTATATTTATACCATGTATATACATGATATTTTCACAAAAATATATACAATATAATAAAAATATATATGGTATAACATATATAACCAATCTGAAATAATGATAATGGAAATAGATATTTTTCTATTTTGCTCAATCTGAAAAGTACGATTCAAATTTTCTATTTTGCTCAATCTGAAAACTATGATTCAACCTAATGACTGGGTAGTAGCATGCAGTTGGACAACAAAAAAAAAGGAAGAGAAAATTGAGATAATTGGATGTATTGATTAAAGAAGAACGAGAAAATGATATGAAAAATAGAATTAAGATAAAATATTAAGAGAATAATTGTGGATGTGGATCCCTAATTTAATGGAATGAATTTACTTATTCTCCCTGATTTGGTGGAGTAAATGACCGTGAGTGAGTGTACCCAAATGTTATAAAAGCTGCTATTTTTGTTCCACTTTAAGAATTATGCTAATTTTGTTTATAACCCAGGGTGATAAATAGTGTTGCGTAGGAAAAATTGCGGTTATGCGAATATTGTTGAGTCTAAACTCAAAATCTGTTTCTCCTTATCTCCATTCTAGCATCTCGAATTCTCATCCCCTTCTTTCTATCATTCGTATTTCAGTCAGATTCTTATTGTATTGCTACTCTGTTTGAATTAATACAAGTTGGGAGACGCGTTGAGAATTTGGTTTGTTACAATGTTATTTTAATACAACAAATCCAATAGTCGATAAAAATTAATGCAAAGATAACTACTAATTTCAGCATTATCCATCCCAACATTACTAATACACTTTATCCAGTATTATTCTTATACATCCTAACAAACGAACCTAAATTGTCGGGAATTTCCAAGTCTTCTCTTCTAGAGAACCCCCGTGGGGAAAAGCAAAACAATCCAAACAAACACGGCCTTAAAAGGTAGTGATCTGAAGTCACCAAAATATTAACGGTTCGATTCTTTCCGTCTTCCATCTTCTACCCCCTGCTTTACAATAATAACTTATATAAACACGTCCACAAAGAAACTAGACTGATCCTAGCCATCCATATTTCCTCCCATTCGACTATGAAGTATCCAACGGTCACTATCTCACATTCACTAAAAGCCCTCTAAAAGGCTATTATCTTTTAAACCTAACCCTAACGTTCCCAATTAGGGCAAGCTCTGTATGTATCTGTTTAAATTTATATGCATATATTTGTTTCCTGTATTTGTGCACGCATATACTCATTCAGTCATTCTGTCTCAAATTATCTGTTGTGCTTTCTAAAAATAATTGTCACAACTCACAAATTATCTCCTTCATTCATTTCTATTTGTACGGTACATTAAAAATTTAGTAAAATGTTTGATTGCAAATTTAAATAGGGTACAAATAATATTAGTATTACTTATATATCCTATACAGTACTATTCTTATACGTCGTAATTCATGAAATTTAAAAATAATAATACTATTTCTATTTTAATACACCTTATTCATATAGAAATTATTATACAGTACATGGTATTTAATAAAACAAATTAAACAGTCGATAAAAATAATGCAGCATCATTAATTCCAGTATAACTAATCTCATCATTACTAATTTCAACATAACTTATCTCAACATTACTAATCAAACATTATTAATACACCTATTCAGTACTATTCTTATACACAAGAACCCAAGTTCTCGGAAATTCCCTTGTCTTATTGAGAAACCCCCGTGCGGAAAAATTAAACAAATCCAACAAACACGGCCTTGAGAGAAAATATGAACGGTCCGATTTTTGCCTTCTTCAATCTGCTACACGCCTCCTCACAATAACTTAATTAAACACGTCCATACCAAACTAGACTAATCCTAGCCTTTCTTATATTTCCTCATATTTTGACAATCAAGAATCCAACGGTCAATATCGCACAATCACTAAAAGCACCTTTAAAAGGTTATTGTTATCTTCCCAAAATAAACCCAACCCTATCGTTCCCAATTTTACTCAGCCGACCCTCATTTCTCAAAATTCTATTCGTCTGTCAATCCAGCTTTTAGCGGCGATTCTCCTATTGCTGTAAGTGTGCATGTATTTATTATCTGTATATGCATACATATTTTTTCTTGTCTTTGTGCATATATATATATATATATATATTAATTTTGTGTGATTAGGAAAAATGTTTAGGTGTTTAGTGTTTGGAATACCTTAGAATTGTACTCTCTCCGTTCCAATCTACGTGGCATCTTTCTAATTTCGAGATTCAAACAAGTCTTTATTTGACTGTAACTTTTTCATTTATCTTTTAAATATTTTGAATTATAGTAGTACTTTTTATGTAGTTTTCAAATATGTAAATTTTGTTTCAAAAAGTATAAAGATTTCATGTCCGAATTCACGGTCCAAATTAAACTGGTTGACTCTCGAAATTAGAATTGTGCCACATAAATTGGGATAGAGGGGTTAATATTTGACGATGAAGTGAGTATGGGTTAATTTGAGCAGATGTGTGTGTTTCATATTTATTCACACTTTTTTTTTCTGTATATATGTTTTAGGATTCGATTCTGAAATGTAACTTTGTGTGATTCTGTTCAGGTGTTTACTGTTTGGAAAAAATTAGAATTGTAATATTTATAATCAGGTGAGTGTTTTAGATGTGATTATGGGTTGATTGGTGGTTAATTTGAGCAGATATGGGTTTGTTTCCTCTTGTTATATGTAGTTAGTTTTATTTCGTTCGGCGAAATTGATGCGTTAGGTTATAGTTCTACGGCTATGCTATATGCTAAGGGGTCGTTTGGTTGTTTGTTAGAGTCATGTTAGTATTAATAATGCAGGGTTTAGTTATTTCATTTTCTATGTTGTATAAAATAATACATAAATTGACTCATAATTTATAGTACATATTTTAGTTATGCAGGTCCTAACCAAACACTGTGCCAGGTGTGCTGAATTTTATACATTGCAACTAAAATGCTACCAAACATAGTACTTCGTTCGTCCCGATTTAAGTGTCTTACTTTCCTTTTTGGTCTATCCCAAAAAGAGTGTCTCTTTCTAAATTTAGTAAGTTGACAATTCAAACATTCTACATGGCAAGTTTAAAACCACAAGATTCAAAGGACATTTTTAGTACGTTACACACAACTTTAATTTAAGACAACAAGATTCAATAATCTATTTTTGTTCCTTAAACTTTGCGTCCAGTCAAACTATGACACTTATATAGGGACGGAGGGAGTAATAGTTATGCATACATGAATAGTTCACTTTCTAACTAGCAACCAAACGACCCCTAAGAGCATGGGTTCTGAAATCCTTAGATCTTCCCTCTCTTTGTGGAGCGCATTGGATCTTCTATTGTGTTCCAATTCTCTATTGCTTGGTAGATCTGTGCTTTTTTGCTTGAGATTTGGCAAATTATGTTACTGAATGTGAGGTTATTTTTTGTCATAAAACAAAAAATGAGGTTATTTTAATTGTAACTGGAAAAGTCTAATTCTGTTAGCTACATCTCTTTTCATTTGGAGAAGTTGTAATGACTGAGGCTTGGATGAGGAGAATGTTCTTGCGAGAGTCTAATTGAATTGAATCATTAAAACAATTTATTATATTTGTTATTACATGTATTTTTCTTATACTCTCTTCTAGGATCGAGCTTTAACTCATCTTTCATTCCTCTGTACTCTAAGGTTACTTATGTTTAAGTAGGTAATAAAGGTGTGTATGTTGTCTTCCTTAATTCTGAGCAATGAGAATATCACTAAGATAAGTTCAAAATGGTTTTCATTTCATGGTTGGTATAGATGTTTGGTCTGTCTGTTGTGAATTACAAATGGCTTATTCAGCGTGTTGCTTGTTGAGGGCAATTTTTTTTGATGTTCTAATTCAAAATAAGTATGTTGGATTGCAATGCTTTTTGGCTTCAACTGTTATATGTATCTGAAGTTCAAGAAAGCTGTTTTATGATATAGGCGTGGCTCAAATGAACTATAAGTTAACGTAACAATTTAGATTTTTAATTGCCTCATTTCACCAGTAAAAAGAAGTTGCCTTGTTTTCTCCATTCTACAGGTTTCATCCTTGTTTTCGTGTCTTATTTTTCTTACTTCTTGTGCAGTTTATTGATATTCAAATGAGTCGTCCACAGGAACCACACCGCCCTTTTCTCCCATTTGGAAATCCTTTCAAATTTATATTACCTAAGGGCTTATACTTGTCTCCTAAGCTTCTTGCTCTGTTGAATGCCTTTGAGGAGTCATTAATGGAGAGGGTTAAGAGTCTCAAACCGGTAGATAAGGAAGATATCCTCACTCTATCATGGATGACACAAGTAATAAGCACACTTTGTGCAATTCACACAGACGTGAAAACTCTCATTACTGAACTTGAACTTCCCGTATGTGACTGGGATGACAAGTGGATAGATGTGTACTTGGACAACAGTGTGAAGTTGCTCGACATTTGCATTGCTTTTAGCTCTGATATTTCAAGGCTCAACCAAGGCCACCTTTATATTCAGTGCGTCTTGCATAACTTGGATGGAACCTCAAACCAGTTCATGAAGGCTCGTTCATCATTAGATGGATGGAAGCAGCATATCAATTCAAAGAACCCAAGACTGGAGAATTGTTTTGCCATCTTGGATAGCCTCACCGAATCATTGAACCTACCGAAAATCAAGAATTCTGCAAAAGGGAAGGTTTTAATGCGGGCAATGTACGGAGTGAGGGTAGTAACTGTATTCATATTCAGCATGTTTACTCTCACTTTTTCCGGTTCTAAAAAGGAGTTGAAAGATCTGGAGGTTAACGAGACTTGTTTGTGGACCGAAGCGTTTGTTGATGTTCGTGATTTTATTCGTGAGGAGATCAGGAGTATATATTCAAGTGGAAGGATCACAGCACTGAAAGAGCTTGAAGTAGTGGATACAAGTGTGAAGAAATTGTACCCTCTCATACAGGATGGAGTAGTAAACCCTAATGAAGCTGAGCAGTTGCAGGTCTTAACTTTACATTTGACTGAAAAAGCAGAAAAACTTTCAGGAGGATTAGAACTGCTAGCTAAGGAAGCAGATAGATTCTTCCGTATCCTTTTAACTGGACGCGATTCTTTGCTCTGTAACCTTAGAATAGGTAGTAGTGTCTCTAACCAAGCGCAAGCAAACAACGTAGAAAGAAAAGAGGTGAGGTGAACCTTAGAAAGAGGGTGGGGGTGGGGTGTTTCAGTTCTAAGGTTGAATTTCATGTACTGTTAAGTACTGCAATATATAGTAATTGTGAAAAGGGTGGTTGTTTATGGTATAGTTTCAAACAGGTTGATATATGTTTGGACTGTCATATTGCGTTAATGAAGCATGAAGTGGTTTATCGTGCAGACAACTTCGTTTTTTCTCACGAGACAGATAGAGATGCAATTTTAAACTAGTGAAACAGTAATAATTTGTTTCGATATTTAAACTGAATTAATGCGGGGGGAGCTACAACATTGCTTAGGTGTTTTTCCTGGGTGAGTTAGTAACACCAATCTCTTAGTACAACATTGCTAAGAGATGACTTTTGTTTGAAATGAAAATCCAATTTATTAGAACTAAAGTGACATAAAAGTACTCCTAATCAACTACTAATAAACATTTAATTTCTCTTCATGTGATTATTTTTTCTCTTTCATATTTATATTTTTATCTTCTATGTTGGTGTCAATTTCACGCCTTGTTATCAAATAATATATTTAGGAAGAATTGAACAAATGGACGTAAATCTATCGAGATGCATATAGGTGAGGAATTATATTATCCACTTTAACTATTCAAAGTTGTGCCAACTATTGTAGCATTAAACTCATGAGTCATATGATGAAACTCTGGGAAAGAGTAATTGAGCGTAGACTTAGGAACACATCGGAGCGAAAGAGAACCAATTGAATTTATGCTTGGTAGATCTACACAGAGGTTACATTCTTACTAAGAATATTGATGAAAATCTATCGAGAAAAGATAAAAGATCTACACATGATATTTATTGATCTAGAGAAAACATATGATAAGAGTACCATGCAAGGTCCTTTGGTGGGTGATGGAGAAGAAATGAGTTTATATTAAATGTATAAATGTCATAAAAGACATTTATGAAGGAGTCAATACTAGCGTGAAAATAGTGGCACGTGATATAGAGGAGTTTCCCGCAACAGTGAATTTACACCAAGGATTGGCAGTTGCTACTTGTTTGCATAGTTATGGACAAGCTAACTAACACAATACAAGAGGAGGTCCCATGATGTATGCTATTGCTGATGATATTGTGTTAATTGATGAAACTAGCAGGAGTATCAACCAAACACTTGAACTATGGATAAGAATGTTAGAGATAAGAGTTTTCGGATAAGTAAAAGTAAGACTGAATACATGCATTGCAGGTTTAGTCAACATAAGAGGAGAGAAGTTGAGGTGAGACTTAGATGGAATGGCAGTGCCAAAATGTAAATAATGTAGATATCTAGGTTTGTTGTTTCAAGAGAATGTAATGATAGATGAAGACGTTGCTAATAGAATTAAAACCGGATGGTTAACATTGAGAAGTGCTAGCGGGGTGTTATGTCATAGAATGATAGTTACCAACGTAAAAGGTAAGTTCTATAAAACAGCTATAAGACCGACTGTGTTATATGGTAGTGAATGTTGGGCTGCTAAAGTCCAACATATCCACAAGATGACTGTTGTGAAGATGCTGATGCTAAGATGAATATGCTATCATACCAGATTAGATAAGATTAGAAATGACCACATTCACCAAAAGGTGCATGTAGCACAAATTAAGGATAGAATGTGAGAAGGTCGCTTGAAATGGGTTGGACATGTTTTGCATCGATCTATAGATGCACTGGTTCGTAGGTGTGAAGTTATGGTAAGTGAAGGTGTTGAAAAGAGACAGGATAGACTTAAAATTACATGGAAGGAAGTGGTCTCAAAAGACATGCAAATGCTTGGTACCAATACAAACTTAGCTAAGAATAAGACACAATAGGGGCAAAAAATCCATATAGATAATAGCTACTAGCTGAAGGCAGGTTTTAGACTCGTATAGAACTTTTATCATCATCATCATCATCATCATCATCATCATCATCATCATTTCTTGGTACCAATACAAACTTAGCTAAGAATAAGACACAATAGGGGCAAAAAATCCATATAGATAATAGCTACTAGCTGAAGGCAGGTTTTAGACTCGTATAGAACTTTTATTATCATCATCATCATCATCATCATCATCATCATCATCATTGCTTGGTACCAATACAAACTTAGCTAAGAATAAGACACAATAGGGGCAAAAAAATCCATATAGATAATAGCTACTAGGCAAGGCGAGTTTTAGACTCGTATAGAACTTTTATTATCATCATCATCATCATCATCATCATTATTAATGATGATAATAATAATAATAATAATAATAATAATAATAATAATAATAATAATAATAATAATAATAATAATAATCCCTATATGCATACATTGCGATAGTCAAACAACAATAGGAATCGCTATGTCTAACAAAAACTATCATCACAACAGCAATAAGAAAGGCAAGAATCGCTATGTATAACATAAGAAAGGCAAGAATTGCTATGTATAATGGAAAATCTCGTCACATACTATGAAGACATAATATTGTTAGACAATTGCTCTCTAGTGGTTTACCACGATTGATTATGTAAAATCAAAAGATACTGTATCGCTCCACTTACAAAGGCCTAACTAGAGAGGCGGTTGATAAATTATCAAATGGAATGGGACTATGGCCAAGGACAAATTATCATGGCGGTAACCCTACCTAGCAGACTAAAGATTCCATGATCTAGGTTCAAAGAGATCAAACAAATATATGATTGAGGGTTCAACATTTTCAAACAAAATTTTGGTTCATTCTCGTGATGACAACGGCGTTCAGTATCAAGGATAAAACGTTAAGACTTTTTAACGCTTTCTATGTTTGATATGATATTATGAAATAGCGTTTCTGCGATATTAAACTTTTAGGTATCATCTATGTGAGCATGAAGTGTAATTCATTTCAAGGAGAATTCTATAAGGTCAATTCTATATGCATTTATGAAATCAAGCTATATTTATGACTGAAACAAATACAACAATGAGAATCAAACACTGTTAAAGGTTAATTGTGTGATATATATTATCTAGGTATATACCAAAGCTTGACTGTTCAAAGATATCAAATCTACCGATTGACCGAGTATATCTGATGTGCCGTGAAATTACGGCACATTCGATGCTAATTCTTTAGACTTTTGTGACTCTTAAGGTACTTTTGGTGTTACTTTTCTTGTGTTTGTGTCGTTTTGTAGGATAAGATGTTCGAAGAGTATAACGGAGCAAAATGGAGGAAAACAGGCCAAGGATAAAGGAAAGCATGACCTGCAGTTCGCAGGTCGTACACAGACACAGATGGAATGCAGAAGGTGACAGTCACTATGGACAAATTGGGAATCGAAAGTCGCAGGTGCCACTGCGCGCGACACATATAATGCCGCAGATGTTGCCACACATTCAGTGAAGAACGTACCACCTGCGGCTCGCATGTTATGCATGCAGGGGTATTTTTGTCCAAAGCTAGTGGACGTTTTTGGGATGTTATAAATACTCTCCTGGGATTTTGTAAAAGGCATTCTATATTCAATTTCTTGTCTCTTTGTAGTAAAGGCACTTAGCATTAGTTGTTGAAGGCTTAAAGAGGAATCGTGCACTTTTTGTCTTCTTTTTCGTAACTCATTGTAAGCTTTATGCATATTTACTTTACTCTTGTCTTTTATTTAATGAAAATGAGTAGCTAAACCCATTAGCTAAGGTTGTGGGACCAAATGTATTAGTTATGTGATTGTGTTTTTGTATTCCAACTATATTTGTATGTTAAAAGGTGTTTTCTATTAACTCTTCATGCTTGAACTACTCTTAATGGTGACCAACATTATTTGTGCCTAAATACTTGTACTTTGCTTGGAAAAAAAATTGTAAGTTAGGAAAAGAGTTAATAGCAAGAATTTGGGGCTTTAAACCCCATCTAATAGCTTGAGCTAGGAATAAGAAAAGTACTTGAGACTAGAAATGGGTATTCTTATTTGCAACATTCTAAGGCTTGGAAAGCTTAGTAATGAGATTTACTAATTTGATTGAAAGACTTTTGGTAAAAATTGAACAACCCATTATTTACTATATCTAAGCATATAAATAAGTTTAATTGATACCCAATTGCATTACTTTCCTTTGGAACCACAACCTTAGTCCATTTAATAATATATTATCTCTTTAACAACAATTAGTGAGAAATTAGTTAACAAACATCTAACCAGTCATTATTATCCCCCTTTCCCTAGAAATATAGACTAATAGTCGAGCGTTACATTTAGCAAATATATTTCTTCATTGTATTCTTTGTGGAATTCGACCTTAACCTCGTTAGGTTCTATATTTGAGCAACGACCACTTTCCTCCTATTTTAAAGGTGTAATTTGGGCGTATTAAATTTTGGCGCTGTTGCTGGGGAATACGGTCTATAAATTTACCAATTAGTGTAAACTCTACTTTTAGTCTTTATCTCTCTTCTTACTTTCTTGTTGTTGATTGTGTTGATTCAGGTGAAATGACTGATTCCAATTCCGATGATGGCATGGTAGAGCAGTAGGGTATGCAGCCGCTATCCGCCCACCTCCGGTTCAAGGGAATGCAAGTTTCCATGTCAATAACACCATGCTGCACCTGCTCAACACTAAGGGCTTATTCGGAGGTCTAGCCACTGATGACCCGAATAGACACCTTAAGAACTTTCTTGGGGTGTGTACCACCAACGTGCATCCGAACGTCTCAAGCGAGACGGTCAAGTTAAGGATTTTCCCGTTCCCTCTCATGAGGGAAGCCACCACATGGTTGGATGATCTTCCGGCCGGGTCTATCACTACTTGGGAGGAATTGACTCAAGCTTTCCTCAAGAAGTTTTTCCCTCCATCCCGGATGTTGCAACTATGTGATGAAATCAACAACTTTTATGAACTTTCGAATGAGTCTTGGAATCGATTTAAAAAGAAAGTGAAGAGTTGTCCAAAGCATGGGTTGCCCTATAGCGTTCTCCTCCAAACATTTTATTAGTCACTTGATTCGGTCAACAAGTCAGTGACTAATAATATTGCAGGTAGGTCCATGATGGGCAATTCTTATGATGTTATGAGTGCTCTCTTAGAAAAATTAACTGAGACTAACAAAGCTTGGCATACTAGAGAGATGGAAGTAGTTGGAGGAGGTCCTTCCAAAATAGTATTGTCTCGAGAGACAATCAAGAAGGAGGAAGAGAGAGATGAAACAATGGCAAAGTTGGTCACTCAAATGGAGCTTCTCACGAAGCATGTATTGGGTGGAAGCACGAAACGGGTTTATGTGGTAGGGTTTTGTGAAGGGGGCCCTCAAGATGAACAATGCTTCCAAATGTATGATGAAGAGGCTAATTTTGTAAATAATCAAGCGCTGGGTTCCCGGCCTAACTACCAAGATTCCAATCAAGGACCTTGGCGGCAAGGTCAAGGGAATCAAGGTTGGAACAAAGAGCAAAAGAATTCACAATGCTAGGACAACAATCAAGGTGGCTACAACAACAATTACAACAACCACCGGAGCTCAAATCCTTATGTCCCACCCAAGGGGAACCAACTTATTTCAAGCCAACCATCCACTAGCAACCCGCTAGTTCTAAAATGGAGGATATGCTATCAAGAGTATTGAAAAAAAGTGTAGTCAACTGATTCCTTTTGCAAGGAAACAAGAGATGAAATGAAAAGCATGGGGCAAGTTGTAAGTTCTCACTCAACTTCCATCAAGCAATTGGAATCACAACTTAGCCAAATCTCGGCTACTCTCAATCAAAGACAAAATGGCACACTCCCTAGTGATACGGTTGCAAACCCAAAGAATGATGGTGATCATAAAGGCCATGCAATCACTACTAGGAGTGGAAAGACAATTAGGGAAGAGAAGTTGGTGAAAGATAAATTGGTTGTTGATGATGAGAAGATTATTGAAGAGCCTATGGTTATTGAAGAAGAAGTTACTCCAAAGAAGAAGCGGGCTAGTATTGAAAAGCCCATTATTATTGAAGAAGTGCCGAAAAATGATGAAGCTTCAAAAATCAAGGAAACGGTAGAGGAGGTACCAAGGGATCTACTGTCCGTTCCAAAGTATCCACCTCCATTTCCTCAAAGGCTAGCAAAGAAGGCAGATGATGGCAAATTTATAAAGTTCATTGAAAAGTTGAAACAACTTTCTATCAACATCCTATTTGTGGAAACCCTTGAACAAATGCTGGGGTATGCTAAGTTTATGAAAGATCTTATCACCAAGAGAAGGCAGACTAGCTTCGCAACGAGGGATATTACACATCATTGTAGCTCCATCATTACGAAGGCTTTAGTTCAAAAGAAAGAGGACCCTGGAGCTTTTACTATTCCATATACCATTGGGGTGTATAAATTTGCCAAAGCGTTGTGTGACCTTAGTGCAAGTATCAATTTGATGCCGCTTGCTATAATCAATAAGTTGGGCTTGCGCACTCCCCAACCTATAACAATGAGGTTACTAATGGCGGATCGAACAGTGAAAAAGCCGATTGGAATTCTCTTTGATGTGCTTGTGAGGGTGGACCGTTTCATATTTTTGGCCAACTTTGTTATTTTGGATTGTGAGGTTGATTTCAAGGTCCCCATTATCTTGGGCGACCATTCCTAGCCACCGGGTAAGCTCTTGTCGATGTTGAAAGGGGTAACTTCAAATTCCAGATGAACAATGAGGAAATCACATTCCATATTTGTAAATCCATGAAGCAACCGACGGACATGAGTGTGGTGTCAGTGATTGGCACTATTGACGAAGTGGTAGAAACAACCATTGAGCAAGAATATGTTGGTGAAGTCTTGGCGGCGGTGTTAATGAATTATGATGGGAAAAACTATGAAGATTTCGAGGAGACGGTGTAGGCGTTGGTAGGCTTGGGGTCTTACAACTACCATTCCAAGAAACTTGATCTTGATTTGGAAAACCAAGAAACTCCTCCCACAAAGCCATCAATTATTGAACCACCTACTTTGGAACTCAAACCTCTCCTTTTACATTTGAGGTATGATTTATTGGCCCTAACAACACTTTGCCCGTTATTATTTTCGCCCGGTTAACTGAAGAACAAATTGAGAGATTGTTGGTGATATTGCGAAGATTCAGAAAGGCAATTGGATGGTCTATTGCAGACATTCAAGGGATTCTCCTCGGTATTTGCACTAATAAAATTCAATTTGATAGAATATTTGCCGAGTGTTGTGCACCAAAGGAGGTTAAATCCTCCCATGCAAGAAGTGGTTAAGAAAGAAATCATCAAGTAGTTAGATGACGGAGTGGTTTATCCAATCTCGGATAGTCCATGGATAAGTCCGATGCAATGTGTGCCTAAAAAAAGAGGTATCACCGTGGTTCCTAATGAGAAGAATGAATTGATCCCAACACGCACGGTGACCGATTAGAGAGTTTACATGGATTACTGAAAGCTAAATCGTTAGACCAAGAAAGACCACTTCCCAATGCCTTTCATGGACCAATGCTTGATAGGCTTGCGGGGAGGGCTTTCTATTGCTTTCTAGATGGCTATTCAGGGAACAACCAAATCACTATTGCTCCCAAAGATCAAGAGAAAACAACTTTCACTTGTCCTTATGGGACATTTTCTTTCAAGTGGATGCCCTTTGGTTTGTGCAATGCACCCGCAACTTTCTAACAGTGCATGATGTCCATTTTCTTCGACATGGTTGAGGAGTCCATTGAAATTTTCATGGAGGACTTTTCCGTGGTAGGAGGTTCTTTCGATAATTGTTTTGGGAATCTACCCCAAGTTTTGAAGAGAAGTGAAGAAACAAACTTGGTTCTCAATTGGAAAAAATGTCACTTTATAGTGAAAGAGGGAATTGTGCTTGGTCACAAAATTTCGGAAGATGGGATAGAGGTTGACAAGGCAAAGATTGAAGTTATCATTAAGCTTCCTCCTCCAATTACCGTGAAGGGTGTCCGAAGCTTCCTAGGCCATGCTGGCTTCTATAGGAGGTTCATCAAAGACTTATCAAAGGTGGCTAGCCCCATGTGCAAGTTGTTGGAAAAAGAAACCAAGTTTGTGTTCAATGATTCTTCTCTCAAGGCCTTTGAATGCTTGAAAGAAAAGCTCACGTCGGCCCCTCTCTGTTACACCCCGTACTTCCAGATGAACATTCGCTAAGTTTAAGTACAAGTACGTGGAATTATGATCAAGATGAGCCGTCTTTCGGGTTAAGAAATGGTATAATTTTTAGGTATACTTATGGATAAAGTGATATATGAGGAGTACTGGAAAGTCTCACGACCAAATGGAGTTGAAGAAATAAGCTATTGAGACCTTGGATTTTGTGGAAAATATGAAGGGCAAATTTTGGTCCAACTTTGAGAAAGAATATCTTTTTGTAGATGAGGAGTTTTGAAGCAAAGTAAAAGCCTAAACTGAAGTTCGTCGAGTCTAGTTTCCAACGTAATAAACCGCTCATCGATACGACATCGGAGTAGAGAATTATGGACGTTTCAATTTAGGCTGACGGAGCAAAAACGCTGCTACAGTAACCGAGTTGCTACAGTAACTGACTTGCTACAGTACTGCTACAGTGACCCCACTCGAATTTGACCCACTATTTAAGGATCAAATCTGATCCTAAACCTCATTTTTCAGCCAAGAATTCTCCAAATATTTTCCAAATCTTCTAGAAAATTCTCTCAACTTCTGTCCACTAAATTTTAATGCGAATTAAGTATAATCTCTGGATTTAAGTTTGGACAATGCGTAGTTGCGATTATACTATCGTATTGCGGTGAATCTTGGTTGGAATTCAAGGCAAATATTGGAGATATCACGGTACTAGCGATAATAAGGTATGAATCTCTCCCTATTGATATGGATATAAGTTTATTTGCGGAAGTAGAATTGTAGAATAATCGTATAGTGGATTTGTTGGTGGAAAAATTGGATAAAACATCGTGTGAGATGTTTATGGAATATTTTGGTGTTGAGAATATTGTTGTTGATGTTGGTATTGTTGTTGTTGTTGTTGGTTGCTGAATTGAGATTTCGGGTTAGGCATATAAACGGGGGAGATCTTTGCTTAAATTTGGCATTCTAAAGGGATTTTAATTAAAGGCTTAAGACAAGTGTATGATGGTGAGCCTAATAATAGTACGAACGATTTTATATGTCAATTACAAGTCAAGAGAAAAGTGGGAAGGTCAAGGAGCAAGATTCCAGGTATGTTAAGGCTAAACCTTTCTTTCTTAAGGCATGATTCCTTTGTTGTGAACCTATATATGACATCTTCGATAAACTCGTTTCTAAAAGTACCAAAGCTTATAGTTCCCATGTTCTTGTGATATCCTTGAGCTTGTTTCATGGCTATTGATGTTATTCATTGATATTGATCTCATCTTATGACTTTGTTCCTTCAAGGTGAGACGTGTTCATGATGACGGTTCCATAATAATAATCCAACGAGTTTAGGAACAGGTTCTTAAGGGATGTTTTATAGGACATGAATAGAGTGCTAGTAGAGGATCCCTAATGAAGTATTTAGTGTTCGAAGAGAGGTTTATGTTGTATCTTAGGACTTGGTTAATGTTTAGTCAATCGAGAAGAAGTACTAATAGCCTGAGGTGTGCTTATAAGTCTTATGTGATTATGTAGACCCTACGAGTTAAGTGATGACCACGGGAAGTGCATAGAGATTACTTGTAGAAGTTTAGTTATGATGTTGATTATAATTACCACGGTCTCGACCGGTTGGGCGGTGTATATATTTACCAACGGGCAACGACAGTCGGGCGATTACCACCGTGCTAAGGCCGGTTGGGCGATTCTTTGTGGCGATCGGTCGAGCGATTGCGCTCTACCGTCGGGCGATAATCGGACGGGCGGTTATTACCGGGGATTGGCGATAGGTCGGGCGGTTACCACTGATCAGTTGGGCAGTTAGTATAGGATGATTAGTAAGATAAAGGCACAGTACTGTACATAGATATGGTTAAGCATGCGAGAGTATAGAGAGACATGTATATATATATATATATATATGGATCGGGTTGCACGCCGCAACATATGTTCGGATAATGTTTGATGATAAGTTAACAAGGGACATGGTAGGGTATACAGACCTAGTAGAGATTACAAGAAGATGAAGAGCTATGTATACATATGCTAGATTTCCATCGGTAGTTCAGAAATGCCAGGTTGATTCTTATTCTTCTCATCTTTAGTATATGGCTATTTTGTTGCACTTTCCACCTTGCATACTCAGTACATTGCTCGTACTGACGTCCTTTTACTAGGGGCGCTGCGTTTTATGCCCGCAGGTCTTGAGATACAGCTTGACGGATCTTTCAGTAAGGATACCAGCTCAGCAGGCAGAGTTGTGGCACTCCACTTGCTCCGGAGTTGCCCTGTGAGTCAGCATGGCTGCATATGCATTTGCATGGGTGTGGCGGGGCCCTGTTCCGGCCACTTTATGTCATGTATTCCTGTAGAGGCTCGTTGACAGATATGCACAGTTAGATACCTTATAATTATCTCGACTTATAC
This sequence comes from Lycium ferocissimum, assembly GCF_029784015.1. Taxonomy (NCBI): domain Eukaryota; kingdom Viridiplantae; phylum Streptophyta; class Magnoliopsida; order Solanales; family Solanaceae; genus Lycium; species Lycium ferocissimum. Next base: position 54,751,408 of record NC_081345.1, on the reverse strand, counting down.
CATGTTGTATCATTATTATGGATAGCCTTACCGGCACGTGCACTCGAGATTAGTTTGAAGGCGTAAGTATGTTATATTTTGGGCTTGTGCCCCCATAGCTTATAGTACCTTAGTCTTATGTTGCCTTTCGAGATACAGAAAATGTGAGTTACAGTTTGGTTCGCTCGGTTCCCGTGGGGTGCCGAGTGCTAGTCACGCCTTACCAAGGTTGGGGTGTGACACTATCATTATTGCTTCGGATTGGTCTAAAGCGTTTGAATTAATGTGTGATGCAAGTGGTTTGCAATGGGAGCCGTTCTTGGTCAACGGCGTGAAAAGCTCTTTCATCCCATCTATTATGCAAGCAAGACTCCTAATGGAGCTCAAATGAATTATACTATCACCGAACAGAGTTGCTTGCCATTGTCTTTGCCTTTGACAAATTCTGTGCTTATTTGTTGGGAACTCATGTGGTTGTTCACACTGATCATGCAGACCTCCGATATCTCATGACTAAGAAAGATGCAAAACCAAGGTTAATCTGTTGGGTTCTTCTATTGCAAGAGTTGACTTTGAAGTCAAGGATAGGAAGGGATGTGACAACCAAGTAGCGGATCATTTATCTCGTCTTGAGGAAGGTGGGCGTCCATCGGACGGTCTTGATGTAAATGAAACATTTTCGGATGAGAAAGTAATGGCGGGGTCACATGACATGATCCCATGGTACGCCGACTTTGCAAACTATCATGCTAGTGATATTATGCCGGAGGACATAAATTTCCACCAAAAGAAGAGATTTTTGAATGATGTCCGAAAGTTCTATTGGGATGAGCCATATCTATTCCGGATTTGCGCCGACAATATCATAAGGAGGTGCATTCTCGAAGTTGAGATGATGCCTATCATTTAGGCTTGTCATTCCTCACCGTTGGGGGACACCATAGGAGCTCAAGGACGGCGGCAAAAATTCTTCAGTGGCTTCTATTGGCCAACCATCTACCAAGATGCCCATGATTTTGTAAAGGCTTGTGATCAATGTCAAAGACAAGGGGGCATCTCAAGAAGGCAAGAGTTATGATAAGTTGGTATTTTACCAACTTATCTCTTCTTTAATCTTATATTTTTGCTATGTGTGATTGAGAAAATAGTGCATTTAATATGGTTTACATCCATTTTACAGGTTTTATATGATTTAGAAGTGATCGGAAGAAACCAAGTGAAAATAAAGTCAAAAAGAGGCCAAATTGAAGAAATGACAAAAATGGCTAGAAGTGCAGAAACTTGACAGTTTTGCAAAACCTAGACAGTTTTGCAAAATCTAAAAATATGGGGTTGTTTTGGTCTTATTTTGAGTGAAAAAGTTGGGTAACTATAAAATAAAGACTTGAGGTAAATTACTATCATCTTTGGCCATTTTACAAGTCTTGGAGAGCTAGGATTCTAACACTCACACTTGGGGATTGAAGATTTGAAGATTGGGTTGAGAACTTTGTTAAACTTTTCTCCATTTCTTTGATTCCTTGCTTTGTAATGAATATCTAAGTGTGTAGTATTTACTTTTTTCACTTGAATCTTGTTTATAGAAATATTCTATGATTAAAGTGTTGGATGAAACTCTTGTTTTGCTTATGCATTGAATGATTTTTATTGCAAACGAAGTGAGTTAATGTTGTTTTAATTAATCTTGTTCTTTAATGTTTCTTAAGGGATTAGCTAATCCTAAGACCCGCCCATTTACTTCGATTTGAGCTCGAGAGAGGAAGATTTAGGTTGGGAAAGATTAATTAACAAGAATTTGGGGCTTTAAACCTCATCTAATAACTTGAGCTAGAGATAGGAAAGTTACTTGAGATTATATTGATTGTTCACATTTTCTATATGTTAATGCTTGAGAAAGCTTAGTAATGACATTCATCAATTTGGTTGAGAGACTTTTGATGAGATTTTAGAAATCATTATCTAATTAGCATAAACTCACTCTTAGTTGTAAAATCGTGAAATACATTGAATCGTTACTTGAGCGTAACTTCCTTTGTATCCATACTTGTAGCCATTGATCATTTTACCCGCTTTTTAATTAGTTTTATCTTTGTTAGTTGTTAAACCAAAAATCAAATATTGAAAAGGTGTTTGGCTTAGCTTAGTTGGTAATAATTCCTTACTTGTTTAAATCGCCTTTATATTGTTCCCTGTGGATTCGACCTCGACTCATAGTTGGGTAAATTATATTGCGACGACCGTATACACTTTCTCTTTGAGGAGTGAATTTAGATGTTATCAATTTTGGCGCCGTTGGCGGGGAACAATTTGGCGTATTTGGGTTAGTTTGGGATTTAAGCTTGCTTGCTTTGCTCCAAAATTGTGAATATGTGTTTGTGATTTTTCGTGTTTCTTTGTGTTAGTTTTTTTTATTTTTGTTATTTATTTTTGTTACTTGTGTCACTGTGGCATCTTGGAATGAACTGGATTTGATGGTTGCAACCCATATTTTGATGACCTATGTCCATATTGTGGAGGATCCCACTTTTGGCAAGATTGTGAAAATGCTCCCGGGAGAGAGATGTGTGCACCGTCTCAATTCTATGATGGGAATATTTGCGATGTATGTGGTGCTCAAGGCGGACATTGGGGTGATTGTCCCAATTATTTTTGTCCCCCTCCCCCAAGTTGTTCCAACGAAAATGCTAGTAGTGCTTTTGAGTTTGATAGGAATAATGACATGGAAAGTGAGGGCAAAGTGCCCGATAAGAAGGAATCATGGCAATGCTCCAAACATACTTATACTGGGAAGGATAAAATGGAGGAAGAGCGAAAAATCATCCAACAATCCATTTTAGAAAATGGAGAAGCTAAGAAAAGAATGAATGATTCATTTGTGGATGCCAATTCCTCAATTGTCATGGTATTGTCTACTCCTCACAATGAATTGGTTGAAGAAGAGATTTCAAATTTGAAAGATGAGCCTGAAAATTCTTGTGACCACAACGAAAGTTGTCAAAGTGAAGAAGTGGTTCAACTTGAAGATGAGCAAAATCTTGAAGAAGAAATCTCCAATTCTCAAAAAGAAGAAGTTGAGGAAATTTTGAAAAGCATAATGGGGAGGATGAAAAATATGGGCAAGTCTTGGCCAAATTGGCCAAAGATGATGAAACTATCCAAAATGTGTCTCTCACCATGGATGAATTTTTACAATCTTTGGACGACTCTCACCATGAAGAAAAACTTGACAAAGAAGAAATTGTGATCCAAGAGTGGCTTATGAATCAAGCTCAACAACTTGAAGTCGATGAGGATCACTATAAGGGTATTTCACAGATGATTGAAGAATTTTTAAAATTCATGTTGAGCAAAGTCAAGAAGTAGAGTTACTTGAAATTGCTATCCGAGAATTGGAGACTGATTTGAATGCAAAAATTGAAGCATGTGATGCTCAATATCAAAGGGCAATGGATAGTAGTTTTGAGTTGGTTCTCAATGAAGAAGAGGTCAAGATTGATTTTCAAGAGCTAATGATGAATTGCCAACCGACCAACTCAAAAATAATGCAAGATGCCAATATTGAAGAAATGATACTAGAGTTGTATAAAAAAGTTCATGAAATGGTTTTTGAAGACTCTAGTTTATTTTTGGGTGAGGATGTCAAAGATGAGGAAAATTTGGAATTTGGGCACATTGGATCACATTTCAGCCATTTTTTCACATTGTGCTTGATTGATGATATGGAAGTTGAACTAACCGAGCCTATGGAGGATTGTGGAGATGAAGAAGAAAGCGTCTTTATTTTGAAATTTGCAATGCCAAGAAGATAAAATGACATTCCTCACTTAAATGCCAAAAAGTGCCCAATGCGATACTCGAGAGTTGGCCTCCTTGATTTCCTTCCACCGCGTCACGAGCATCACCGGAATCTTAATTCAAAGTTGGGGCAAAAATTCATATGCTCCAAGTGGAGGGAAAAGTGGTAAAGTTAACTCATGTCGTGCCGCGACGTTAAATCAAGCGCTTGGTAGGAGGCAACCCATCGTTTTAAAAAATTTAAGTCGTTTTTGAAATTTTATTTTTAGAATAGTTTATTTTATTATTTTTGACTAATCTGCAAAGTTTCAGAATTTTTTAGAGTTGTTTCGAGCAGGTCAGTATTTCAGAGCAGCCCCAAACCAGTAGCTCTTGCTGAAATATGGTTCTAGGTAAGTTCTCAGGTGACATCACCTGCGGTTCGCAGGTGCTGACAATACAAAAAAAAAATCAGGTGACATCACCTGCTGTTCGCAGGTCATGCCTGTGGCTCGTACGTGTTGTTCGCAGTGAGGACAATGCAATGTTTGTAGTTAGGGTGGCATGTGGTAGCACAATATATTTTGGTTATGCTTGATTTGTGCCCTTGCTGGGCTTTTGTCTTATGTATGGATATTGTGTGCCCTTTTCAGGCTTATTTTGTGACTGTTGGTGTGGCTGTGGATAGACGTTGTTACAAATGGAACTTGCTCAAATTTTTGAAAAATTCGTTCTTTTGGCATGTTGTGGATTAGTCACTTTTATTATTTTATTTCCGTTCTTAATTAGGTAGTTTAGGAGTAAAAATGGTGTTGGGATGTGATTTTTTGCCCTTTGAAGTAAGGATTCTTGTTGTGACTTTTAGACTCAATTTTTGGCTCTTACTTTCGCTAATTAGTCTCTTTAGGCTATAAGTGACTTTTTGAGTTCATTTGTTTCAATTGGTTCCTGGATACATATTCTACTGGAGTTTTCATGTGCCATGTGTGGTGAGGTTTATTTGTGAGTTCTTTTGCATTATTTGTGGTCTAGAACTTGCCCGGAATGAGTTTCAAGGTGAAATTCTAGACTACATTTAGTTTGAAAAATGATGTTAGGCCTTCCTTGGACCGTTTTTGTGCCTTAAATATCCTACCCTTGCATATTTTCCCTAGTCAACCCCTTTTGAGCCTTTAACCTTTTCTTTGGCAACCATATTGTACTCTTTAACCTTTTGTTCTTTATTGACCTATCTTTTGGCATCTCACCTCCCTAAGTGTTTTGAAAGTGCAAACATAGGCTAAAAGCCTAAGTTTGGGGGTGATGGTTCGAAAAAATTGTGATGTGAGAGTTACTTTAAGGTGAAACGGTGAAAGAAAAAAATGAAGTAGTAGAATAGAAAAAAAAAAAAAAAACTTCCTTGTTATTTTGAAAAAAGAGAAAAAAAAGAAGAAGGAATAATAAAAAGTTGTGAATAAAGGGAAGACTAGCTGGTGAAAAGAAAAATGAAGAAAATGGTGGAAAAGTTTGAAAGGAAGTGTGCTTTGATTGTTGCAAATTGTGTTACTTAGGGAGTTTTTGAGTCACTCTTACCCAAATTGTGCCCTACCTGAACCAGAAGCCTACATTACAACTCTTTAAGTCCTAATTGATTTTGAACCAAGTGTGTCTACGTTAGGGGAAAAATACATGAAGGGCAAGCCTATGGTATTACTTGTGTGCATTTAAACATCTTTGTGTGTGTGTGTGTGTGTGAGAGAGAGAGAGAGAGAGAGTTAATTCTTCCCATTTGATAGCCCAATTGTATTTTGAAATGCATTTTATGAGTTTGAGAAATTTCTCTTAATTGTAAGGGCACATGAGAATTTGAGTTGTGAATTTGTTCCATTTTCCAATTGAGTGGAATGAACAAAACAAAGTTATTTTATGTTAATGAGGTAAATTTTGAGGCTTTAGTGTCATGACTTGATTGCTACTTTGATTAGTTTGGTATTTGAACATTTAAAAAAAAAAGAGTTTTTGAGAAGTTGGTGATTCATATTTTTTTGATTAATTGTTGGTACCAATAAAAGTTATGTGTTTGTGCTTAAAGTAGACTTTTTGACTTGGTATGATGTTGGCGCACTATTGAGTCGATTCATTAGAAGGAGATTGTATGTTTTGAATTGCTTGAGGACAAGCAATAGTTTAAGTTTGGGGGTTGATTGAGAAAATAGTGCATTTGATATCATTTACATCCATTTTACAGGTTTTATGTGATTTAGAAGAGATCGGAAGAAAGCATGTGAAAACAAAGTCAAAAAGAGGCCAAATTGAAGAAATGACAAAAATGGCTAGAAGTGCAGAAACTAGACAGTTTTGCAAAATCTGAAAATATGGGGCTGTTTTGGTCTTATTTTAGGAAAAAGTTGGGGAATTATAAAAGCAATACTTGAGGTAAATTACTATCATCTTTGGCCATTTTACAAGTCTTGGAGAGCTAGGGTTCTAACACCCATACTTGGGGATTAAAGATTGGGTTGAGAACTTTGTTAAACTTTTCTCTATTTCTTTGATTCCTTGTGTCACGACCCAAACCGGAGGGCCATGACGGGCACATGTTTATGTGTCGGCTTTCCATCGACATGCATCCGTGACATCAACATAAACATAGGTGGACGATGGGGCCATAATATGATACTCGATAGACTCGTAAGAAAACGTGTACGTATTAAATGATGCAGAAAGACTCATCATATGGATATGATGAACATACTATATGAGCCAACAAGGCTATCATGATCATCTGTAATTGGAAATATATCTAAACCGGGGTTATGAATATTATACGTAGTACATAAACTACAAGCCTTTTGAAAAACATAACATAACGTGGCGGGACCGAGGCCCATGTATATATATATATATATATATATATATATATATATATATATATATATATATATATATATATATATATATATATACATATATATACACATATATGTGTATATATATATAAATACATATATATACACATATATATATATATATGTATATATATACATATATATATACTGTATATATGAGCCAACAAGGTTCTCATGATCATCATGTGTGGAAATATATGAAAACGGAAATAGAATATTATACGTTGTACATAAGCTTGTCTACAAGCCTTCTATTGAAAACATAACATAACGTAAAAGCGAACGGAGCACGCCATACCCGTATATATATATATATATATATATATATATATATATATATATATATATATATATATACACGTATATATACACATATATATATATACATATATATATACATATATATACACGTATATATACACATATATATGTATATATATATAAATACATATATATAGACATATATATACACATATATATACATATATATATACATATATATACATACATATACATACATATATATATGTCTATATATATGTCTATATATATATATATATATATATATATATATATATATATATATATGTATATATATATATATATATGTATGTATATATAGGTAGATATATATATATATATATATATATATATATATATATATATATATATATATATATATATATGTATAGATGTATGTATATGTATCTATATATATATATATGTATATATATAATCATGCGCGACCCATCAGAAGCTCGGCAAATGGAGTGCTGACCAATCTTAACCGAGTGGCGACATCTATAGATGGATCACCAACCTATATCTCGGGACTGCGGAAAGAACGCAGCCCCCCAAACAATACATGAGTCAGTACGAATAATGTATCGAGTATGTAAGGCATGGAAACAGCATATACATGAGAATTATGAAAAGAATACGAACATGAGAGTCGATAATATATACGAATGTATCGCAATTTAACATAGCGGGAGTATCTACATAACTCTACATAACTGAAAGTGCCTCTGAGAGCGTATGATATGCATGCTTTCTTTCAAAAATTATATACATATATAATATAACTGTTAGTGCTGAGGAACGTACAACCCGATCCATAAATGTTAGTGCTATGGAAGGTACAGCTTGATCCATATATCATATCATCCCGCATCTGGGGTATCATCATCATCATCGTATACTAGCTGATCAGGTGGTGATGCGTATATAACGCCCATCCCTTTCCCCATACTCTATATACATATAATATACGCGTATATAACGCCTTCTGGTCATGGGTCAATATGCATATGTATAAATAAATACAATGCATAAATAAGATGAATAACTAGAACTCTTGGAGTGACGTAAAGTCGTGCTACCTCCGATAACCATCTTTGAGCTAATATTATCAATATACGTAATCTCAAGACCTGTGGACAGAAGGAATAATCATAAAAGAGGTACAGGAACATCTAAGATTAGAGTACTCCTAATGCTTCTAAGAGTAGAGTAATATGGAAGTCTGTTCATACGTTCGTTCGTTCATATCATAAGGTTCATGCGAAAATGAAAGAAATGATAGCCTTAACATACCTGGATAATCTCCTTCTCAATCCACAACCAAGATTAACGTAATCCTCTTGCGTCTACAATAAGTGAAATGATATCGTCGTCAACATATAAGGTCATGACTATCGTATTTCGCTAATCTTATAACCTACAGAAAAACAGGCAACATTTCCCTTGTTTATGCTACATCCCAAAAGACACCAAAGGTCATCAACATCCCAACAACAAAAACAACAACCAACAATAGCACCAACTACAATATAATCCAATATAAACCTCTTCGATTACTTTAAGAATCATATCTAGCGGCAAGCTCATTTAAAGAATAACAAAGCGCAATTCGAACCCAATTCTTCTTTCATAATTCAGTCCACACTCTTCATAACATTATACTTATGTTTACCATATACTTTTCCACCCAAAACATCATAAAGATAATCTCTAAACAGTCCATATGTTGTAACTCTTGAACCTTCCTTAGAGTCCTAGTTTTACATGTTTTTCTTTTTCACTTCCTTCAATTAAAACATGAATAATCTTAAAAACAATAGCCACAATATATTCAGGTTACATTCCATAATTTCCAGCAATTAGAAACCATATTTACATCTTTAAAACAGTCCAACAACACGACAATAAGTTACTAGCATTTCACGACGAATGATAAGCTCGGATTGGAACACATATAACCCGTATCGCCTTTTGTAAGTTCCTCCTTTATTAACTTAATAATATTCTCAACATGATAATGAAATCATTTAATACAAATCCAGCCTTATACCATAGGATTATAACAAGAAAACAGTTCGCAAAATCAACTACTTCCGAATAGCAATTCTATCCATAAGTTCAAGCTTTTCTCGTCAATTCACCTCAATCAACATCAAAATAATCATAAGTACAATAAAAATAAAACAATATATAATCACCTTATACAGTAGCCCCAAATTGAATCCCAAGATTCCCTTAGCTTATATTCACCTTCAACAACAACCCAATACGATAAAAGTGATTTCCTTTCATTTAGGCTAACTTTCAAGGTGTAACTTGCATCAAATCTTTGTGTTTGGCTCTTGAATCCATGGGAATTGATTATAGAGGGTTGGGGAGAGTTTAGAGGGAGTTTACGGGTGAGAAAGGGGTAGAAAATGATGCAAAAAAAATCAGATTTCCCGTTCTAATATTTCTGATTTTTATTGTTCATCCCGCATCACTGTTCACCCGTCTTACTGTTCATCCGCGTACTGTTCATTCGCGTTACTATTGATCTGGTGGAATTATTTCAGGGACTCGATTTTCCATCATTTTTGATGGATGGTCTCATTCCCGAGCTTACATTAGCCAACTTACGATATGAATGACGCAAAAAAAAATTCAAGGTGTAACACCTTGCTTTGTAATGAATATCTAAGTGTGTAGTATTTATTTTCTTCACTTGAATCTTGTTTATAGAAATATTCTATGGTTAAAGTGTTGGATGAAACTCTTGTTTTGCTTCTGTATTGAATGATTTTTATTGTTACTGAAGTGAGTTAATGCTATTTTAATTAATCTTGTTCTTTAATGTGTCTTAAGGGATTAGTTAACCCTAAGACCCGCCCGTTTACTTCGATTTGAGCTCGAGAGAAGAAGATTGAGGTTGGAAAAGATTAATTAACAAGAATTTGGGGCTTTAAACCTCATCTAATAACTTGAGTTAGAGATAGGAAAGTTATTTGAGATTATATTGATTGTTCACGTTTTCTACATGCTAAGGCTTGAGAAAGCTTAGTAATGACATTCATCAATTTGGTCGAGAGACTTTTGATGAGATTTTAGAAATCATTATCTAATTAGCATAAACTCACTCTTAGTTGTAAAATCGTGAAATGCATTGGATCGTTACTTGGTACGTAATTTCCATTGTAACCATACTTGTCGCCATTGATCATTTTACCCGCTTTCTAGTTAGTTTTATCTTTGTTAGTTGTTAAACCAAAAATCAAATATTGAAAAAGTGTTTGGCTTAGCTTAGTTGGTAATAATTCCTTATTTAAATCGCCTTTATATAGTTCCTTGTGAATTCGATCCCGACTTATAGTTGGGTAAATTATATTGTGACGACCGTGTACACTTTCTTTTTGAGGAGTGAATTTTGACGTTATCAAGTTACCTGTTACAGCCCGTATTTTCGTACATCGAAAAGCGCGTGAGTTAAATAATATTAGTAATGGACACGAGGTTATCCCCCAAGCTTATAGGTGGTTAAAGTGATGGTACACATGTACCGTAAGGATTTGAAGTTAAAAAAACTTAAGAAAATAAGTTTTGTCGAGGTTCAAAATTTATTTGATGAAATACGGTCCAAGCTATAATAGCCCGTATTTTTGGACTAGGAAATTGAACCATCTAGCATGAGCAAATTTACTCGAGCTCGGAGGATTTAGTCATATTCAATCATGCAAATTAAGAGCTCGTGGTATAAGGACGTAAAGTCCCGGAATCATTTCGGACTTAAAAGTGTGATGAGGGTGATTGGGAAATAAAAATTAGAATTTTATGAAAATATATTTTCTGGATATCACAATATTTGTGAAATGTTGCTACATGACTTGTTCTAATTTTATACGACTAAATGATATTTTAACAAAGTAGTTAGGTAGATAAGTGCTTAGGTG